>NC_134844.1:4242424-4545454 GCF_965363235.1 Mytilus galloprovincialis
GGAGCACCTGAGATCACTCCCAATTTTTAATGGGGTAAGGGTTGCTTTGTTTTTTGTTTTCTATGTTGTGTCTTGTGTACTTTTTTTCGTCTGTTTGTCTTTTAATTTTTTAGCTATGGCGTTGTCAGTTTATTTTCGATCAATGAGTGTGACTGTCCCTATGGTATCTTTTGCCCATCTTTTAATTAACGAACCGTAAATAATGAACTGAAGAACATTTTAGACACACTAAACAAATAAATGTATTTTTGATGCAATAAATCAATAAGATAATTAGCTCATTCAATTCTATTAATTTCGTTGTTTGAATATGGATAAGCGTTATTGGCCGGAGATGAATTTTTCTAATGTTAGAACGCATCTATTTGTAATATATATAAAACACCACCATGCAGTTATAAACATCACATTTATTTATCAAATGAAATGCATTCGGTACGAGTTTTGACAATAAACTACTGTCCAATGATGATTGGGGCTGAAATATTTAAAAAACAAAATCTAAAAACAAAGGTAAAAAGAGCTGGTTCAATCAAATGAGATGATGAATAGAGCCAAATCTGGACAATTAATTTATGCCAAACTTCATCCTTTAATTCAAAAACATTTAACACATTTGAGACATATGAATCATATTTCCGATTCTTAAACAGAATGCATGCTCCTCATTTTGACATACTGATAGCTCGACGAATGCATGAGCATTGGTAATAAATAAAAATTAAAAAATCTTACCTATTATGAAGTTGAATGCATACTGAAATTTCTAATTTAAACATTTGATCTGTACAGTCGGTTTGCATTTGAGAATCATTATGTAGAAAATTACGTTCCAACTTGGTAAGGCTGAGTTTGCCTCAGATACATTAGACTATTTTAAAGTTCTGTTTAAGTTGTATTGACAAGTATTGCTACTTTTCTATATAGATATAGGAAGATGTAGTATGAGTGTCAATGAAACAAATCTCGACCCAAGGCACAATTTATAAAATTAAACCACTGTAGGCCTAAGTACGGTCGTCAATACGGAGCCTTGGCTGACACCGAACTGCAAGCTTTAAAGCAGATCTGCAAGACAAATATCATATACTCAATAATTTATATGTTAGCAGTGACAATGTGTTGCCTTTCTACTTCCTGATATTTATAACATTGTTTTGCATGTATTATCATTGCAGTGTGGACATGCAGTACCAGTGATATATATAACATTGCTTTGTCATCACCATGTATTATCATTGCAGTGTGGACATGCAGTACCAGTGATATGTTACATTGTTTTGTCATCACCATGTATTATCATTGCAGTATGGACATGCAGTACCAGTGATTTTTATTTATACCTGTGCTATTGTTGTATGCATCCCTTTACTTTGAAAATACATGAATTTATAAAATACAATGGTAATTTGCACGAGTTTATCAACTAACAAAATTATTGTTAAAATTAATTACTTTTGTGAAAAAGAAAAACAAAACAAAAAACGTTCTGTGTACTTTTTATTTGAAGTGCATAATTTCAGCATCATTATGTGTTTCAATGAACTTTTATGGTATATGCATTGTCTTAATAATTTTTATAACGATATTATGTGTTTGTAATCAACCCATCAGTGAGCAGCATCCTCAGTTTCCTCCAAGTATCATCCAAATCCTCTAGATTTTTCGGCCATTGTACAATAAATGCATAATTCCAAATGTACGAAAACTCTACAGGAATATCAGTAATTGTTATATCTTTTGTAATGATAATAATACGCTCCAGATTCTTTGTAATTCTTTCATATTTTGCCCTGTCAAGTTCGAACATGCAATCATGTGACGATAGGAATTCGGGCGTGATCAGAAATATAATGGACCTGCTGTTTTGAATGCTCTCTGCCTCGTTGTCCGCTTGACTCGGTCCAACTAAAAAATCTCGATCTTTAATACACATCGTCAGTCCCCACTCGATCTCAAGTTTAGGTATTAATACATTTTTAATCCAAATGACAATATCCCCTTCATATGATATATACACGTCATATTGGTAAATCCTCCAGACTTTGCGCTCAACAACACGGCGAATAACTCCATAGATAGAGAAGATGATTTTCCATCTCCTGTTATAGGCAAAAAGTAACAGTGAGATCGTTATGAATGTCGATAATAATGTTGATGCAAAAGTTAACCACATAGTATTCTTACAGTCAGCAAACAACTCATATAAAGAGTTGTACGCAATAAATGTATCAATTACTGTGCCGTTGGACAATTTACATTTATACGATCGGCTGTCTAGATCAACTTTTGTAGTCTGTATCCACCTTATAAAGTCTATATTGTCACAATTGCACTCAAATGCATTATCAGTGAGATGTAAAGTCATTCCATGGAGTTCTTGCATCTTATCTGCCCAGTCTCTGATAGCTGAACTTACACTTGTTAATCGATTCTTCCTTACGTCCAGCATTTGTACTTTAGTATGATCACTCAGTTGTATCGGAATAGACTGAAATGAATTTTTACTTAAATAAAGATATGTTAAGTTTGGCATTGGATTTAATAAGTCGTCTGGAAAAAACCAAATATCATTTTCAGATATATCCATTGACTCGATAGATCTTATACTGTTAAAGAATTGATTTCCGTATAGTCTAATTGCAGTATCTAGGTCGGCGTTTTTCCATACAATCGTTTTCAGAGTGTGATAGGGAGAACGTTTTAATTGATTCCATGCAAATGAATAATCTCCACCATTAGAAATAAATGTTTCCAGTCGAATTTGAAAATCAATCATAGGAGCATTTATGTTTGAATAAGATACATCCAGATATGTAAAGCTGTTATTTTTAGGAACTAATAAATAAAGTGCAGGGAAAGTATTTGCTATTGTGTAACTGACATCTAATTTTTCAAGTGACTTTGGTAATATCACACAACTGTGAAATGAACAATTAAAATCTAAATTTGAAGTACCTGAATATTTTATATCATAGTTGACAGCATTATATGAATAGTCGAACGATTTTAATCTAACAGTTTTACGGAAAAAATATTGTATCTCATTTAGATTCTTCTCGCTAAAAAGCAAAAACCTGTTCCCTTTAAAGGAAATATGTCGTAAACATTTCAGGTGATCGAGGGAAAACAAAGATCCAGGCTCATAATCAACAATTCCATTTTCTGATAAATCTAGATTTTCTACACAAATTGTTTTCAGGTTCTTCATTATGTCCACTGTAATTGTCAGAACATACGGGATATCAACCCTGTCAATACTAACGTCACTCACATGACCGAAGTTTATTGTCGTAATACTTTTATTACGGTATGGTTGTAACAGCTCCAATGCATGCTTCAAATGCATGAATGTTCCAGAAAAATCTATAACATGAAGATTTGGAAACTGCAGCAATGCGTTATCGTCTGTGACAACAAAGTGCAACCGACAATTTCTGATAGTCAGCTGTTCTACAGAGGATGAAAACCTCTGAAAGATTTCATTCGACAAGCGAACTAAATAACATGAGTCGAAGTGTAATTCTTTAAGAGTGGTCATGTGACCGAATCCACTTCCAAAGTGTGGCAAAGGCATCATATCGATTCCTAAGAACGACAACTCCGTCAGAATACCGAATGCATGATCGGGATAATTATAATCAGCAACAAAGTCTATCGGTTGAGGCATATTTCTCCTGATATCCAATTTCGTTAAGTTTTTAATTGGATGAAATAGTTCTGCGGAATAAACGTTAGATAGATTAAGTATATTTTCAGACATGTCCAGTATTGTAAGTTTGTGTAGTCCTTGAAATGAGTTGTTAGATAAATAATCAAGTTGATTTTGTCTCAAGAAAAGTTCTTGCAAGTATTTATAATTAACAAAAGAATTGTTCCAAATCATTCGTAGCAGATTAAAACTCATATCTAAAACTTTAATATCTCCCGGTAAATTCTGAGGTATAAAAGTCAGTCCTTTGTTTTTACAATCTGCTATTTTTACTTCCTCATTTTCCTTCAATTCATATTTGATATCGCAGACTGATGCATGTACGAATTCATTACAGATGATGATAATAGATAATACTGAATACAGTATAATCCCCTCCATATTGTGACCTGAATATCTGAAATACACTTCGTGAAGTACTAGATGTTAAGTAATCCTCTCCATATTGTGACCTGAATATCTGAAATACACTTCGTGAAGTACTAGATGTTAAGTAATCCCCTCCATATTGTGACCTGAATATCTGAAATACACTTCTTAAAGAACTAGATGTTAAGTAATTCTCCGTAGTTTACATCGTATTCTATCATACACAGATAGGTTTTAAGTTACACATTTAAACACAGTCATGTAATGACAGTACTTTTGCACGCATCAATAAAACACATTATATAATTTGTAATTTCTTTTCTATGCCTTTTTGTGTTTCTTTGTTACATATTTGTTTAATATTAAGATGAATAAAATAATCACACAATGTTGACTGCTATACCTCTTTATTGACATTTGTACCTATACGTCTATTTTTTTGTTCACTCATCGTTGTCAATGTAATAGAATTGAATTTGACAGTAATACAAATAAAAGGTTAAGAAAGCTAGAAAACCAGGTTAAATCCACCATATTCTACGACAGAAAATGCCCGTACCAAGTCAGGAATATGACAGTTGTCATCCATCTGTTTGATGTGTTTGAGCTTCTGACTTATTTACCCCCCGTTTTGCAAAATTTGCCCTTAAAAGAAATATTCGATATACACAGATGATAAAAATAAAACAGTCGTGATCCGGAGTTGCAACACACAGCCACATCATTAAGGTATAACAATGCATCAATTCTTCTGTATGTTAAATAGATTTTCGATATACACAGATGATAAAAATAAAACAGTCGTGATCCGGAGTTGCAACACACAGCCACGTCATTAAGGTATAACAATGCATCAATTCTTCTAGATCTGTATGTTAAATAGATTTTGGATTGACTGAATTGTCTATTTGTAGAATAGGTACACATTTATGTTGCAGTCTCAGACTTCAGTCGGTGGTTTTAAGTCAAATATTGTTTTATATGTAGTGTATATGTTAGTGGCAATAAGTGAAATTAGGCATTAAGCTTAAATCCTAGGCAATAAGCAAATGCCTAGGCAGTAAGTCTATTGCCTATATGATGTTAGGCATTAGTCTTAATTCCTAGGATTTAAGCTTAATTCCTGGAAAATTTGTGCAGGCAATAAGCTTAATGCCTAAAATATAAATGCGACATTTATTCATTTTAATTAAAAAATCTTTGTTACATAACAACCTTATGAAAACTAGGGCCTGTTTATCGAAACGGTCCTAAAATTGGTCATATAAGGTATTCTTAGGACAGTCATTATCATAAAGTTAAGACTGACTTACGACATGTCTCAGCATGCACATCTAAGCTATTTTCGGATTATCTTAGATAGGATATCAATGATAACAGTTGTACCATTTGATTATTTTCTTTCACATACGAAAGGCAACTATCCAATAGTTTGCAACTTCAATGAAAACATAATATGTTCGTTTTGTCTGTATGACACGTGTCGTTGGTGTAAACAATATTTTATTATGCATTATACAAGTACATTTTATATTTACATTCACAAAATGGATTGAGAAACAAGCAACAAGTGTTTATATTAATCTGTTTCCGTGTTAAATTAAATACATTAAAGAAATAAAAAAGCATGCTCTGTTTTATTAGCGCGCGGTTCTACATTATAATCAATGTTAGTCTGGCCATTCGATCCCAGTGCTAAAGGTCATTCGGTCATTTATGAGTGAAATTGGCATGCATAAATACAAATTCAAAAATAAGAAAGCAATGAATGAGGTTGTTGAATTTGATATATGACTTTTTGTGTCCGTGCTTCTTGTTAAATATTTGTATGTTTTTATTGTGATTTAGATACTTGTGGTACTTGTACTTGTAAATCCTGTCATTATTGTTCATGATGCTTTGTAACATATATGACGTGGCCCTGTATTTATGCATCCCGTTATTTTGTTATTGTACTATGGTAAATGTGTGTATTCTTGTCTTTAATGTGTGCTAATACAATGTATGATTGGTCTATTTGCCATTTTTGTTCCTATTTGTTACTATGGCTTTTCTACCTCAGGAATATAATACCTTAGCTGTATTTGACAAAACTATTATGACTTTTGGTCCTTAAATGCTCTTCAACTTCGTACTTTATTTGGCCTTTTTATATTTTAGGGATTCGAGCGTCCCTGATGGGTCTTTTGTAGACGAAACGCGCGTCTAGCGTAAATACAAAACTTAATCCTGGTATCTATGATGAGTTAATTTACATATTTGTTTGTGTTTGAGTGAGTAAGATTTTTTCACAATGTTGACTGCTGTATTTTTAAAACTTTTGTTTTATCTATAATGTCTGTTTGTTTTGTTCACGCATTGTTGTCAATATAATGGAATTTGATGCGACTGTCATACAAGTGAGAGGTTAAGCAACTATAAAACAATGCTCAATTCAACATTTTTTACACTTTTACCGACGGAACCAGGGCTGTATAGCCAGGCAATGTCGTTAATACCTTCCATCTGTTGTATTGTGTACACCAGAAAATGCCTGTACCAAGTCAGGAATATGACAGTTTTTATCCATTTGTTTGGTGTGTTTGAGCTTTTGATTTTGCCATTTGATTAGGGATTTTCCGTAGTTCAATATTTTTGTGATTTTACATTTTACATTCTGCAAATATTGATAATGTCAGTGGAGTTACGTAATAAACTTGAAAAAGAAAGAAACAATGCAACTTATATGAAGAAATGCTTACAGGTTTATTGTGTGAATAATAAGTTTATAAACCTTTAGATTTAATAATGAACCTTTGTAGCATGAGTTCATTTGAAAACATATTTGAGCCATTCAGTAGTTATTCGGGGTCTCTTGGTATCGTTAATTCTAGGATTCCAAAGGCTATTATCATGTTTTGTCTTATGTCAGAATATAATGAGCAAACTGTTAAAAAATGTGTATTGGAAAGAAGTGACAGTTTAAGATACACTATTCAATCTTAGTCATGCGTGATGAATTTGACCTTTTCGTCATCCAGCAAAAATGGATAAATAAACTTTCATTTAATGGTAAATAATTTCCTAATTTGATGGCGTCACCCTTATAACAAAAAAAGGAAACATACTATGATTGTTTTCGGACACGTCATTTGAACTATTAGTACTTGCATTGACTTATAGGATCATTAAATACGATATATATTTCCCGAGTACTAGTAATCCATATCAATAACAGTATTTAAAAAAGACATCCATTGTATCATATACACTTCCTCCTAGAAATATGGTTGGAATGTTGAGATACAGATAAATGCTAAAAAAAATAGACATAGTTGTGAAATTATAAAAAAAGGGAATAATAAATTAAAATAGAACGAGTGATTAATAGCAATAGAAGAAACAACTACTAGTAAATAAAATGAAGAAAAAAATGAAGAAAAAACAAACGTGAAATGAAACTGCTAGTTCACATTGTTCATGCGTGGTTTTCTATATAAAGAAGAGGTGTAGTATGAATGCTATACCTGTACTTCTAATCAGTTAATCTTTTTTGAAAAAATAGGCATACGGTTTCAAATATATAAATTTCGCAATATGAAATTAATCTTGAATTCCCCCAAGTCGGTAAATCCAAGGTTAACGGTTATTCCATGTACATAACAAAATGAACTATACAGTGTGACCCAGCAACTAAATGAACAAAAAGTAAAATCACAAAAATACTGAACTCAGAGGAAAATCCAATCGAAAAGTCCATAACCACATGGCAAAATCAAATGACAAAACACATAAAAAACGAATGGACAAGAACTGTCATATTCCTGACTAAAGGAAGTTGAAAGTGAAATATTTCCTTTTTATTAACCGATATGTGTATCACATGTCGCTCGTATGAATAAAAAGAATTAAAGTTCTGATATCTTACCTTTGTGCTTGAGCTGTTGATTTTTCCATTTTATAAAAAACAATTTCCGTTTCGAATTTCCCTTGGAGTTTTTTTTATTTCATCTTTTGACACAAAACTGTTTGCCTATATCGGCAAAAATTGCCAAAGAATCATAAAACGTATCCCCCCCTAATAAAAACCTCTTTAAGACGCTAGTAATGGCAACAGTACTATACTATTATATGACGAAAACAACGGAACAACAGAAATACTGGCCTGGAAATAAGACAAAACCTCATCATACATTATAACAGATTGCAACACGTTTCCGAGTGTAGATATGTTAACTCATCGAAACCACACTCACTTATCCAAGTCAACTGTAATCCTGAACCAGCTCAATGAGGTGGCATGCAACATTGACTCTTTAGGTAAATTTAAGACTGAACTATGAAATCTTAAATTGAATTCAAAAGCCCAAGTACCAAAACATTATGACTTTAGCAATCGTAAACTCAACATTATTTTGACACAACTTAGGTGCTCAGCTTCATTTTTTAATTATGATCTTAACAGTGTCAACATTATTTCAGATCCGTCTTGTAGTTGTGGTGCTAAGTGCGAACATTCACGTCACTTCTTTTTTTATTGTCCTAATTATGCGAATATAAAAAACCAAATTATTAAATAATCTACCAGATAACTCTATACTAAACATCTTAACCTCCGGCGATATGTCTTTCACTAATGTTGAAAATGAAAAAAATTGTAAAGAATGTATTTGAATTTATTAAAGAGTCTAAGAGGTTTCCAATTGTGTAATATAGCACATTATCAAGTGCAAATACATGCATTAAAATAACATATTGTAAATTAAATGCGTCCGAAGCGCTTTGTTGAATTTATATTCATCCGGAACGCTCAAAGCCGGGTATTTTAAAAACAAGGATTTATCTGACGTTTTGATCTTTCATTTTGAGTAAAGGATATTACCAGGCCAGTAAGGGACTGTTTCAAAGGTATCTTGTAATATTCTGTTTATTATCCCTTTGAATAAATAATACAAATATGTTGAAAACAACAAGTTGCAGTCTTAGTACAGACATTAGTTGCATATTTTGCGATGGATTTAATAAACTTAATATTAGGAACATTTCATCAGATTCATGATTTGATAAAACCATGAATTTTACCAAAGCCTGCTCTGAACGATACCACATGTTCATATAACACTATATCCAAGATAAATATTTGCTGAAATTTGATTGCGCAATGTGTGATTATGTTCAAAAGATGTTTAATCTTAAAATTCAGTTATGAACCATAAGTACTAATATATTTACAAATAAAAACTTTAAACAGTAAACATGTTAATGTAATTATGTGATATAGAAATGTTACCAATTATCACGTTGATAATAGTATATGCGATTCGTGTTACGTCATAAATGATGTCACTTCTTTTTCAAATCATGTACTGGGTTGCGTTCAATATCGTAGCGGCTACCTAGAGCTTTGTAGATTTTTGCCTAGCTGCTATCAATATATATGTACAAGCTATAGGCTAGCTACACGTTCAATATTCATACATCTACGTAGCCCTATGTAGCCGCTACGATATTGAACGCAACCCTTGTCTGTTTTATTTAATCAGCTTTATCATTCATTTTGGAATATTATTTACAACTGTGTTTAAAGGTAACAACATCTTGAATGTCGTAACATATTAACAATATAGGGTGATGACAAATACAGGTAAAGAATATCAGGAAGTTGAAAGGCAAATATTTGCATAGGTAAACTTTCAATATCAGATTTGTAATTGTACCTTTCACTTTTCAATGTAAATCTTCAATTACTAAAAATATCATAAACCTGTTTGTAAAGAAATTAAAGACCTTGATAGAGAGACAAAGTTTAATCCGAAACTGTAGTTAACAACTCCTATGACGTTGTTAGTTCCTCTCAATTTTTTGTTTTTTATTTTAAACATTTCCTTACATGTGTAGTATCTTTAGTCTCAAGTATCTATACAATCATCAAAATTTTCTTTCGGTTGAAAGCTTCTACTTATTTATAAATGATTTACAAATAAACAAAAAAACAAAAAGGAAATTGTTTTGTATAACTATTATTAAGAAAAAGGGTTTCGATAAGAAAGTTTGGGTCTAACATTATACATTTTAACTGTTTGTCGAGTCTGCGACTTTTGTAAAAAAAAATAGTTTGTATCCCTTTTTACTTATAAATAGACTTAGTTGTTATGTCTGTTATCATTACATTCATTCTATGGTTTAATTTCATAAAATTTTAATAACTTTCTGAAACTATCCTGGATGTGTACCAGAAGCTAGTTTGTCATCATCAGAAAGTATCTAGAAGTAAATTTTATAAAATAAAAATCCTGTTTATCACTTTTTGTCGAGTAGGTGACTTTTGTCGAAAAAACGAGACATAGTGACTCTACATTTCGTTGTCGCCAACGGCGGCAACAATATATCAATTTTTGAAATTTTAATCATTTTTCCATATTATCCTGGATTTGCACCAACCTTCGACAAAACATTATTCATGATCATATTAAGATAGTATCTATAACTGATAATTGTAAAGAAAGATTCTGTTTATTCATTTTCCCCCCTTATAAATGAAAGTAGTTTTTCTGACAGTTAACATAACATTCAACCCTATGCTTAAAATTTAAAAAAAATGTTGATAAATTTCTTTAACTATCTTGGATTTGCAAAACACTTTGACAGCAGCTTGTTTATGTTCTTACATTTGTTTGCATTGTTGTCCTGTCATGTAATATTGTCATTTTAGTGTTATTTTTAACATTGCAATAACAGCAAGAAGTCTGGCTAGCTACAAAACCGGGCTTGACCCACCTTTTTTTCTGAAAATGCCATGTACCAAGTCAGGAAAATGGCAATTGTTATCTTATAGTTCGTTTCTGTGTGTGTTGCATGGTCGTTAGGTGTTTTGTTCCACTTAAGTGTTTTTGTTGGTTTGTTGTTTCCCCCTGATATTTGATGTGATTCCCTCAGTTTTAGTTTGTAACCAGGATTTGTTTTCTCTCTATCGATTTATGACTTTCGAACAGCGGTATACTACTGTTGGTTTTATTTATGATTATAAGAGAGTATCCAGAAATAAATTTTTACTTATAAAGACATAGTTTTCGAGATTTCTTGAAACTTTTTATTGATTAACCTTTGTAAAAACAACTCTTAATCGTTGTCATATTGTATAGCGCTTAATTTGAATTTGCCATACTCATGTCTGATTTTTTTCTCTCTCTTATGTGACCTTCATAATAGGATAAAAAGTAAAATCACATGTATCACTGTTTTTGTACTGACATGCGAAACACAACAGTTGCCACATGCACCCAAACCACATATCCTTAATACCTGAGAGTCATATATATATATACAATAATGACTTTTTTGGTCTTGATTTCTTGATACATTATTAGCAAAAATATCAAGCGAGCCAACAAGGGATTCCGAGCTGATGAAATGATTTAGTTAGACTCTTCTTTTACGTCTAATACATGTCATAATGGTTGTTTTTTTGGTGTTAGAATAGAGACGAGTGTATTTCATTGATAAATTGAGAATAGACAAGATTGTTTTACAGTTGTCATTTCTGGGACTGTTTATAGCTGACAATGCAGCATAGTCTTTGTTTATTGTTGAAGACCGTACAGTGATTTGTAGTTGTTGGTTTCTGTGTCATGTAGGTCTCTTGTGAAAGTTGCCTCATTGGCAGTCATACCGCAAATCCTTTTATTCTATAAGGTCGCATTTACGAGTATCAAACCCTGTACACATTTTTAAAAAAGTAAGTAATATCAACTGGAAAATGTACAAATTGCCGATAAAAAGAACTGTTGAAACAAAAAATACTAAAGGAAAACTATTCGAGCTTTTACGAAAATAGGCATCACTTTCTCAAACAAAATACTGGACGTGTAATCATAACTGAACAACTACTTAAACAGCATCTATGTATGCAATGAAAATTAAGTTTTAAACTTGACAAGCGCATTCTTCAAGAACTCAGAATATGCAGTATTAAACTGATCATGAGCCGCACAACATGAGGAGAAGTACATGAATACCAGAATACAGGTGATTATCGCTGGTTCTGAGGTCTGATTCATGTTCCTCAGTTTAACGTTTGCTATGCTATGATCTGTGTATGGTTATTTTCAGTTTGTTTTCGATTTACGAGTTCAAATTATCTACGTTTTTTTTCGCCTTATTTGGAGAACAGGGGAACCATGTAAACGAGTTAAAATAAGGAAGTTCTATTACTTGAACTTTAAATTTAGGCGAATGAATAGCTGAACCTTAATGAATATTGATTTAACTACATCCATTTATTGAACTGTATTTGTTGGATATAAAGTGCGAGTTGTAACAACGATATTAATAATTAACAAGAACGGTTTAACTGTCTCTGATATTAAGAGAAAAATATGACGAGATTTATAGTTTATTCAGTAATGTGTATTTTTATTCAGTGTGCTGAATTACCAAGATTATTTCAATGCGATATACAATACGATTTTAATAAGAAAGTCACGATAGCTTATTGTAATAACAGTGGACTGACGACTATACCTCAAAATATACCGAGTCATATCAACGTATTAGATCTGAGTTCAAATGATTTAAGTAAAATTGACACAAATGCTTTTGGGAATTTTTCAGATCTTCAAGTACTCAACTTGACAAATAATAAACTGAATTCTTTATCAAACAAAACTTTTCAAGGATTAAGCAAACTTTCTGTGCTGAACATGTCTCACAATATGCTTGATTTATCTCAGGATTATTCAGCAGAGTTATTTCTTCCAATTCAAAATTTAACGGCATTGGATATAAGTTATAATATGAATCAATCAGATAATGGTACAGGTTATAATTATCCCGATCATGCAATTAGTGTTCTGAGAAAGTTGTCTTTCCTAGCAATTGACATGATGCCCTTGTCTCAATTCGGAAGTGGATTCAGTCGATTAAATAATCTGAAAGAATTACATTTTCAATCTTGTTATCTAAAACGTCTAGAGAATAAAACGTTCCAGAGATTTTCCTCCTCTGTAGAAGTTCTTACTCTCAGAAATTGTTTGTTATACTTTGTGACTACTGAGATTGATGCTTTGCTTCCGTTTCCAAATCTTCGTGTTATAGATTTTTTTGGAACATTTATGCATTTGAAGCCAGCATTGCAACTGTTGAACCCATACCGTTATGCAAACATGACGACAATAAATTTTGGTCGTGTAAGTTACCCAATAAGAGATAGCAGTGACCTCCCTTTCTCTTTAACAATTACATCCGATATAATCAAGTATCTAAAAACAATATGCGTAGAAAATCTAGATTTATCAGAGAATGGAATAGTTGATTACGAACCTGGATCTTTGTTCTCCTTTGATCATCCGGAATGTTTACGTCATCTTTCATTTAAGGGAAACAGGTTTGTGCTTTATAACTTGGAAAAGCGTGATGAGATTAATTTGTTTTTTAAAAAAGCTATACGATTGAAATATTTAGATTATTCATTTAACGCTGTTAACTATAATATGAAGAAATCAGTAACTCCAAACATGAGTTTATTAAGTGCTGATGCAAGTTACGTATTTTTACCAACATCACTGGAAAAATTAGACATAAGTTATACAGTACTAAACACCGTACCTGCAGTATGGTTGATAGTTCCGAAAAATAACAACCTTACATTTCTAGATATATCTTATTCAAATACAACATTGTTCATATCTATTCCTAATATTCAACTGACAACGTTTATTTCTGCTGGAACGAGGTACGATTTTGCTTGGCATGAATTGAAAAAACTTCAAAATAGCAGTTTGAAAAATATGGTTCTGAAAAACGCGCACATAAATAATGGGATAAGAAAGTACGGTGATCGGTTTTTCAAAGATCTAGCATCTGTGGTGTCATTAGATATATCTCAAAATGACATTTGGTATTTAACAGATGAGCTGTTAAAACCAATGACGAATTTGACATATCTGTACTTAAGCCAAAACCTTCTTCCCTCTGTTCCGATACAATTAATTGGTCATTCTTATATAAACACACTTGATGTTAGAAACAATCTACTCACACGTGTAAGTTCTGATATTATACATTGGGCAGATCGGATGCAAGAATTTCATGGAATGACATTACATCTCGTTGGTAATGCATTTGAATGCAACTGTGAAACTATTGACTTCATAAGGTGGATTCAAACAACCAAGGTGAATCTTGACAGCCGATCATATATATGTAAGTTATCGAATGGAACAGTTATTAATACACTTATTGCGTACAATTCTTTATATGACTTGTATGCGGACTGTAAGAGTACAATGTGGTTAACTTTGGCGTCATCACTACTATCTACATTTGTCACGATATCACTGCTGCTTGTGGTGTATAGTAAGAGATGGCAGATTTTATTCTCTATCTATGGAATAATTCGCCGTACAGTGGAACGTGAAGTCAGAAAGAGTTATCAATATGATGTTTATGTGTCATATGAAGGAGAGGTTGTTGTTTGGATTAAAGATGTGTTAATACCAAAACTGGAGGATGAGTGGGGACTGGCAATGTGCATAAAAGATCGAGATTTTTTAAGTGGCACGAGCCTAGCAGATATCGAGGCAGCGAGTATAAAAAAAAGTCGATGTATTATATTTGTCATCACGCCTGAATTTAAGTCCTCCCATGATTGCTTGTTTGAACTCGACAGAGCAAAATATGAGAAGATAACAAAAAATCTTGAGCGTATTATAGTCATCACAAAAGATATAACAATAACTGATATTCCAGTAGAGTTCTCCTTCATTTGGAATTATGCTTATCTTATTCAATGGCCTAATGATCCTGAAAATTTGGATGATACATGGCGGAAGTTATCAATTTTTCTCACAGATGGCTCTGTTTCTTACCAGTAAACCTCTTTATAAAAAATCAAATTCAATATCCATGAAATAAATTTAATTTGCAATATAATGGCTGCATGATACTAGATTTCTATTATAGATAAAGGCAACAGTAGTATACCCTGTTTCAAAGTTATTAATCGATTGAGAGAAAACAAATCCGGGCTACACACTAAACTTTGTTTTTTGTTGAGTTTCATGTGGCTCAGTCTTTAGTTTTCCTCCTCTCTTTTGTTGTGCCATAAACAATCTTTGATTTGAAAATAAACACTTGTATGTTTGCTTTGTAATTTTTGTATAATGTATTTCATTTATCTTAGACTTATACACTAGGACAACATTCATGGTTTTGTTTAATTTTGATTAAGATTTATATATTTTGCAAATAGATGTAGCACCAAATGACGATGAATCAAGAACAGTGGTACATGATTCCGACCTTCACTTGAGACTATCAGCGCCAAATAATTAATGTTTATATGTCCAACCCTAATAACATATATTCGTGCCCAACATGCGAACACATATGACGTAGATAAAGGCAACAGTAGTATACGGCTGTTCAAAACTCATAAATCCAGGGACAAAAAACAAAATCGGGATAACAAACTAAAAACCGAGGGAAACGCATTAAATATAAGAGGAGAACAACGACATAACACCGAAACGTAACACACACAGAAACGGACCAAGCATCAGACAAAACACCACGAGAATAACAAATAAAACGTAGGGTTTTTTACATTCACTCATATGGCAAATAGTTGCACATCCACACATCGGGTCCGCTTTCAACTTATAAGTCGTACACAGATGTTATTGTATTGACAACACATTTCGTGTTCACCATATGTTTATGGCTTCGAACATAAACGAAGAGGTATTGATTTTGAAAGAAAACCACCAGATGCTTTACAATTAGTAGCATTGAATGTTACAAAATGTTGATACAAAACAAAGTAATATTGAATATCCATTACTATAGTATTAATGTATGGACTTTTTCATATTGGCCCTGTAACATGCCCGAGGTATTAATAATGGCCAAGGATGGTTGTAATGGCCCTGAGGCAACGCCGAGGGCCATTACAACTGTCCGAGGCCATTATTAATATCAAGGGTATGTTACAGGGCCAATATGAAAAAGTCCATATATTGATACTTTTATTAACCAACTAACATGACTAAGGCAAATTCATTCAAGAACAGTCTTCGAGTCTCGGATCCAAAATTATACAGCTATCCACAAACTAGTACTACAACAGGACCAGTACAGAAAAAGCGAGTTTTATAACCTTTTTATTAAATGGTTTTAATTCTTCGATTAAACAAAGAGTAAGAAACTTACCGTGAAGAAGATACAGGAATTTCATAGCTGAACTTCAACTTGTCAGTCTTTTCGCATTCAATTTCGCATGGAATTTTGGTCAACATTGTGACTGTCAGATGTAATTTCTGATTTCTCATCCAAGTACTTAATTTTATGCTATTAAAATTCATTTCATCTAGCAAATATAAAGTAGCTGGGAGGAATAAATCAGACAGATAACTATTCTTAATAGATATAGGAAGATGTGGTGTGAGTGCCAATGAGACAACTCTCCATCCAAATAACAATTTAAAAAGTGAACCATTATAGGTTAAAGTACGGCCTTCAACACGGAGCCTTGGCTCACACCGAACAACAAGCTATAAAGGGCCCCAAAATAACTAGTATTAAACCATTCAAACGGGAAAACCAACGGTCTAATCTATATAAACAAAACTAGAAACACGTATATATTACATAAACAAACGACAACTACTGTACATCAGATTCCTGACTTAGGACAGGTGCAAACATTTGCAGCGGGATTAAACGTTTTAATGGATCCAAACCTTCTCCCTTTTTCTGAAACAATAGCATAACATCACAACATAGAAAAACACACGATAAAATATCAATTGGCAGACTTAACTCAATCAAAAAACGTATGATTACACAATGAACGAATAAATTTGATCTGTGATATCTGAATACAAATGCACAGTTAATTAAATATTAGAGACAAACATTCATGACCAAAAAGCTAACAAACAAATTCAAACAAAGCCATGGCAGGACTTAAGTCTGCCTTCTGAGGATTGAACAACGGAAATGAAACATTGATAATAATCGAAAGTCGTACTCGAAAAAGGCTGTGAAATATTTCCGTTTTAAGTCGTTACAAAACAATGAACTTCACTTAAACTTGTTTTTATGATATTAGGTTTTAAAAACAATTTAAAAAATGTAACACTTATTTAAAGAAATAAACGACATTTTGATTTAATCGATGTCCCGTTTCATCTGTTCATAATGCATGACTGTGATTTCGTAATGCACGGGTGTGATTTCGTAATGCATGACTGAGATTTCGTAATGACTGGCTGTAGCAATTTCTTCGTTCATAATGACCAGATGTCGAAATTTTCCTTTTATAAAGCATGGGCATTTCTATACATATTGTAGTAAGTTGGTTAATAAATTATCAGAAAAATAATTAATACGCTTTCCGGGCTCTCGACAACATATATGTAAATACAAATTGGAGTAATTTCGCTTTCTTCATTTTGTAATTTATAGTTGCTTACAATATCCAACAAACTATTCAATATAAAAATTTGTTATCATAAAAGATGACAGTAGCTTTATTTGGAGGAACAGACTACATAACATGAGATTTTAGAACACACGCTGCTAGAGACAAATTGTTTTATTACAACTAATATAGATCTGTATTTTTTATTTTCTTTCATTAGTGTTTAGTTATTCCTCTCGACAATTTAATTTTCCAGCTTTGAAAATATACCTAAGCTGTCTCGTGTAATTATAAATAAATACTATATTAGTGATGTAGTTGTTATAGCTTAAACATAACTAATTGTTCAAATAGACAAATGGATCAGACATTTTCGAAAAATCTTTGTCAAATTTTACAAATATGTAAACAGTTAAACTACGTATATCATTATCATAAAATGTTGATAATTTTCCTTCATATTTTTTTAACGACCAAATTGATAAATAATAAATTTATTGTAATTGTTTATCTAGTAATTGCATGTGTTTTAGCTAGGGGATCGGTTGATTGTTGATTGCTTCACATCCGTTGATTCAAAGTCTAAATAACATTTTTTACATTATGTACAGATTATTAGGAACAGTCTTCATAACCATGTACTCTGTGTGAGTGTAAGATTTAGCTGAATGAAAAGTAAAGACATTTAGATCACAATAAACAGTATTATAACAAAAATACTGAACTCCCATACCCAACTAAATTAGTCCTATTCAGGACCGATAACTCTGTCGATAGATATTATAGGGTATACAATATTGTTGAAATCAGGGCAATCGTATTATACGTCTTTGTTGAAATGTATACAATAAAATAATTTTTACAAATGTTAAACTTTATATCGATTCATTGAATGCCTGGATTTAGCTTAAAATATTGAATTAAAAAAAATATATATGCAATGAAATCTCGCTGAATTTCCTATAAAATAAAAAAAAAATCCATTTAAAATTTGAATCATAATATTTCTTTAAAATAATTATGGAAACATAAATATTTGAATATCTTTTAAGCAAAATTATTTTTTTAAAGACATTTTCATAATATTCATATTTTCTTAAAGTTTATTATGAAAGATACTTCTTCTGATTTGACACTGGAAATTAAGAGAAAGTTTATTTGTACATTTATGAAAAGTTTTGTTTATCGCAAAATTTAATGTCACCTGGTTGCTTTTGGTTTGCTTTTGGTTTGCACGTCTACCTGACAATATATTGTTATGTAACATTATAACCCAAGTCAGAGTTCACCTGTTCTGTAAAGGGATGAAATTGTAAAGGCATAGAATATTTATAATCTATATATATAATAATTGTTGGGCATAGGTTTTTTTTCTCTTGGGATGAAAACATTTTTTTTTCTAAAAGGAAATGTATAAATATATTTCTAAAGAAAGATAAAATATACAGAAAAACACCTTTAAAAAAATGAAGAGAAAAATTTTATTGTAAACAATTTTCTGGTAACAGTATATCCTGGATATCTGTCAAACAAATTTTTTTTTTTATCAAGAACAAAGAACAGAACAAAAACATCAGAGATTCTGCATGAAAATATTCATATAACTTCTAGGAAAGTCTAACTATACAAATCCTTGATTTGATGCAACATTTCCATATACAACATCCGAATGTCACATCATCCGCCATTGTGAAAAATCCCGAAAAATTCCCTTTTTTAAATCGATGTTTGACAGACTTTAACTTGAAATTAAACTGTTTTAAGTAGTATTCTTCGCCAGATATATGTTTTAATATACTTAATCGATTTGCAAAGTTTGTTTTTTATGTACGGAATTTCTTTAGTTGTTGTACAAGTGGACATGAGTATCGGTAATTTAGCATGGAGGCAACGGAGAAATGACGAGAAAAGTGCATGTTTTTACAATTCTAAAGTGGTAGACTTTAATCAAAAATTAAAATGTTAGGACCAACATTGTTTTATAGAAATATGTTTGAATATCATAGATTGATTTGCAAAAGTTAGAAAACGGGTCAGGTTTATGCATAGAACATTCAAAACTATATTGAAAAGGTATATGAAATGTGTTTAAAAGGAAATTACTGAAATAGTGAAAACTATAGGTTATTGATGCAGAAAAAGAGAGACATTTGAAGAGGATTCTTTGTGTGATGATAATGTTTTCTTTTTAAAATCAAACAAAGGTTTGTATGCATACTATTTCGCAAATACTGGAAAAATTCAGTACCCATATAAATGGCTTTAAAAAAAACCTGCGAAATTATATATGTTTTGCATTTTCATTCAAAACTTAAGGAGGTGAAATTTAAAAAAATAATAACTTTTGAAATTGAAAACGCAGGACACTACAATGCTTTTATTGTCGACTTTTGAATAATAACTTCCGTTTAACCTTACAAAACAACCAGCATTGTGATACCGGAGGATTTGGTCATCTAAATAGTTAACACATATCTTTGTTTTATTCAATCTTTAACAGTCCTATGACCATACTTATTTAATCTTAGTGCATTGACTTGAACTTTGTTAAATTAAATACTGCAGTGCTACAAACTTGAATTATCAATTGGATGATTTGATTAAAGAATACATCATTTTAGAGAATAATATATTGCAGATAAGATATACATGTTAACAACATATACATATATGAAGGAAGAGTGTGTTTCAATTCAGTGTTTAAAACAGGAAGTTATCGTAACGATGTATTTTCAAGGGTGAACAACAGCATAGTAGTCGGCATTTTTTATATTGACATGGATTTTTGTATTGTCATATTTTTTATAATATTGAATTTAAATATGAAACACAAAGGATTTTGTAGCCCTAACCTTTTTGTTCATCTTGTTGGGGAATCGGTCGGGTTTTTAAGGCTCTTTTATTTATCAACCTCCAAACTGTATTGATTCAATTCTCATTGCTGATTTAGTTAAAATGCACGCCTGTCCAATCTTATAATATAAATCATATATTAATTTTGAAGACAAATTAAGGTAAGCAGTTTTTTGTCGTTGAATTAGATACTTCAATTAAAAATAATCAGATGCGGAATAATTTCCATTGAGACAAGGACCAATCAGAGTTCAGATGACACGGTTGAAATCTCAGCAAAAGGTCAGCGTACAGCTTTAAATGAAAATAAACACATACCGTACAATCAACTGTTATAGGTCTCACAATGATAAAATGTAAAAACATTCTTACTAGAAATTCACAAACTTTTTACAAAAACTGCAGGAACAGAAAATGATTCAACAAATTCTTAATATTCAGATTTTATGAAACAAGTATATACCACATGTACAATCAGCATCTTGACTGACAAAAAGTCCATTGGCTTATTTACATATTTCGGTCCATTTTGCATCTCTATCGTTTCTTGAACTTTCACACACTATCGCATCACATTGAAGATCAATATGGTTTTAGGAAATCTGTACTAATTAACTTATAGTAGTTCTCTAACATTATAACCTTCATTACCATTTTTTATTCCTAATCACATAATTTCTATAGAACTCTAACTTGCTGTTAATTTTTAGATGAATGTTAACAAATTATGAGATCACGGCATGATCAGCTGTTTAAGATCTTTATCGCAATGTTTGTTCCACCACATAGATTTATGATTGATATTTTATCGTTGAGTTATTGTAACACCTGTTTTACCGTCTTGATTTTTTATAATGGTTCATATTTTGAATCTTGCCAGAATCAAAGTATATCAATATAATCAGTATGTGTTTAAGCATCTGTTTAAGAATTACATTACACATTTTTTTATTATCTCATAAATAGTATACAACTTCATTTAATAAAACTACTGATCACCGGATCCCTTATACCTGTTGTATAATAATCCATTCATGTGGTCGACGTTGAATAATATATACAAACGATGATGTGACAGTATTGCAAATGAGAACACTCTCCACGAGAGACCAAATGAAACTATAATCGACAGCTAAAGGTAACTCAACGGTCTGAAACAATGCACAAAACCAATACCGCACAGTCAGCTATAATAAAAGGCCACGAAATCACAAATGTTAAACAATTAAAAATATAAGAAAACTAACGTCCCAATTAATGTTCAAAAATATGAACGAAAAACACATATATAACACAGCAATCTCTTTTTTTTTTATATGCAAGGAACTTTTGCTAAAGTATTTAATCCTTCAATATTTATTTGTTGATGCATTTAAAATCAAATAAGGATGAGACCAAGTGTGCATCATAATGACTTCCGAATTGGCAATTTCAATTGATCTTTATAAATGCACTCAGGGTAAAATATTAAAAATTAAAATAACTTCGTAATTTCTATGGCCTTTTTCGCCTTATTATTCGAGCGTCATTAAATAGTCTTTTGCAGACGAAACTCTCGCCTGTCGTACCCGATTTAAATGATGTTAACTACGATCAGTTTGATTAACGTTCAAGCATTTATCAAACCTAGTGAAAATATAATACCGGCAATGTGCCAAAGTGGATTGTTTTTGTATTTTTCAAGATTGCCATCATTACCATGTAAACAGAGCAAATGTGAATATCTATAAAAGTAAATTCTTCTTTAGAAAATGTACAAAAACTCTAGATTTTGCATTGAAACAACAGACACAGATATCAAAAAGAAATAAAAATTCCTAGGTCTTAGTCTTAATTGTATTTATTCATTTAAATATATAATTAATTTCATCATCATCAAAGCTGTGTGTGGCTTTAAGTTTATTGTTGAAGTCCGTACAGTGACCTATAGTTGCTAATTTCTGTGTCATTTGGTTTCTGGTTGAGAGTTGTCTCAATAGGAAATCATGTCACACCTTCTTTTTTATACAAAAATGAAATACAGTTAAAGAAAATGAACCGGAAAAAGCTGTTCAGAACATTCGATCTCATTTGTCCATCATACAGACAAGATGAACATTACGTTAGACGACTAAAACAGCAATAAACCTTGTATATTTATTCCTTTGAATAACGTACAACACTTACAGTCTGGTTTGAATGACACATTGTCAAAATTGGATAGAATGTCAAATAGAGGTAAGCCATTTTAAAGTCATGTGGGATCAAAGTCTTCAATTTTTCAATTTGCTCAGACGTTTAGTATGACCTATTTAATGACACTATCATGTTCGATTTAAGGGGGCTCGCGGGTCTAAATCATTTTTTTCTATAAATAAACCTCATCCTATACTTAATGGAAAAATTAGATAAAAATATGGGGTCACCGTTCATTTAAGCTCACAATCTGCCTTTGAAAGAAGCATGCATTTTTGTTAAGGTACAAATGTACTTTTTTCTGATGAACTAATAGGCGAAAAAAAGGTAGAATCTAAATAAAAAAAAAGCTAAATTACAGAAATCGCTTAAATTTTAAAACAGTTTAAATTAAGTACAGTTCATTTGAAAAAAAATAATAAAATATAGGTTTACCGATGAGTTTACAAAGTTATTTCAATTTCTAGGCAAAAAAATTGCATTTTTTCACCAAAGAGAGATAAATTGGAGCTCTCTCAATGATATAAACATTTTAAAAGTCATCTTGGTCCAAAACGAATTGAATTGTTTGGTTGATTTTTGTACCATATTATTAAGTAACAACTAATAGTGTAATAAATAAAATTTGTAATAAAAAACATATTGTTTTATGTTTCAATTTTTGCTGATTTATTTGTACCCTCGAGCCTCCTTAAGTGTCCACTAGAACATACTTTGACTTTTTTGTCTGCTCTACTGTCGGATTGTTGTCTCTTTGACACATTCACCAATTCCATTCTCAATTTTATTTAATAAAAAACAGTTGGAAATTGTAATAACATCTGTAAGTGTAGATTGTGTAAGCTCAAAAATCAAATCAGTAAATGTTATTGCTTTAATTTTTAGCTTTTATCCAAACAGACAAAAAATAGAGGAGCAAACATTCTTAACTCTTATATATGTCAGAACCAAATCGACTTCCGGCCTTCTTACCGACGTCCCTCACATCAACATTGAATAGGTTTTCATTATAATGAAGTTTCTAAATCGACGCTCGATTGTACATTTGTATGTCCTAATTCTGGTTTGTAAATCGGCGTCCAATTTTTTAATGAAAACTTATGACTTTTAAATAAGTATATATTATATTTTTTTAAATAATTGAAGACGTGTTTTCAGAATTGATTATTGAGATAGCCTAAAATTTTTATGCTTTAAGGTTATACGATGGGATATTTTGCTGTGAATATATCTCTATTAACGTTTGCTCTAGGTTGACGAGGTATGTTTATTTTGATTTAAAACTGATTAAAAGTCCAATGTTCGGAACCTCGTAAGTAGCTGTCGTGTGTCATACATGTATATGTATGTTTTTCGTTATTTTGATAATTACACCACTGTCCCAGGTAAGAGGTGTTTGGATCCAGCTAACATGTTTAACCCTGCCACATTCTGTCCCGTCATAGGAGCTCCTAATCCAGTGGTTGTCGTTTGTTTCAGTGTTACATATTTTTTATCATTATTTTTTTTGTACATTAATTAGGCCGTTTGTTTTCTCGTTTAAATTGTTTTACAGTTGTGATGACGGGGCTTTTTATAGCTGACTATACGGTATGGGCTTTGTCTGTCTTATGATTATCTTTGTCGTTGGACGGGGTGTTATTTCATTGACGTATACACACATCTATCCTCATTCATCTAAAATAAGATCCTCATGAAACAAACAGTGAACAAAGGGAATGCGTCAACAACGTAACACCATTTATCAAATTTGACTACTTTAGATTCCAATGAGCATTGATGCATTTATATCTGAAGACGCCCACCTTGTAAACTAAAAAGTAAAATCACAAAAATACTGAACTCCGAGGAAAAATCAAAATGGAAAGTCCCTAATCTAATGGCAAAATCAAATGAAAAAAGACATCAAACGAATGGACACCAACCGTCATATTCCTGATTTGGTACAGGCATTTTCAAATGTAGAAAATGGTGGATTGAACCTAGTTTATAGCGCTAAACCTCTCACTTGTATGACAGTCGCATCAAATTCCGTTATATTGACAACGATGCGTGAACAAAACAGACATACTAGGTAAAATAGTCACAATATGGGTACAGCAGTCATTACTATGTCACAATCTCATAAGAAACAAATATTTGACAAAAAAAATTAAAAAAAACAACCACATGCATTGCTTCGCGGATCTGACGTCAGAAAATGTAAACGTCACATAGGAAGAAATTTTGCCGTTTAAAGGAGTTTCAAAAAAATTATAATTTCACATGGGGAATGGTGGTATGCAGGGTTCAAAAATCAAAAAGTTGTGTTAGAACTAATTTCAATAAAAGGTAGAGATTTAAAATTATCCAGATTTCCTTTAGAATTTTTAAGAATCCACATATGGGTAATACCACTACGCGAGTACAATAATTGTGTCGTTTGTCGTTCAAAGTATTTTCAAAATTTATAATAGAAAAATAACATAAAGACGGGATATTTGAAAGTACAGAGTCACGCCATATAAACTAAAGAAACACATTTAGTTGCACATACAAAACACACCAGCAAAAATGAAAGATAATACAAACACATTGACGGGATGTATAAGTACCGAGCCACGTCAAATGGATAATTCAGAAAACTTTAAATAAACTTACAAACATCATGAGAGTCTTGTTCTTTTCAGATGAAAAAGGAATCTCTCATATTTATGTATTTCAATATGACAATTAAAATGTAAAAATGTTTAGCAACTTCATCGGTCAACATACATTAGATATTGCTATTCCAATAAGTATTTGCGTGTATTGTGATACAGTCAATTAGAGTTTTAGAATACAGATAGTTTTAAATTCTTCAGGACATTAGTATAATCCGCATTCTTACTTTGTCAAATGATACACCATACAGCCTCAGGGTGATTTAGATTGAATTATATTGCATAAACATCTATTGCTAAAAGTCAGTGTGGTGTACTCTACATGGCTTTTGGATTTTTATTTTCGTTTTTCGTTGTTTAACTTTTACCCAACATATCCTTTTATTTATAATCATCGAAAATGCTAGGATGTTTTATATTTGTAGTTTAGATTCTAATTACATTATAGCATCATTTGTTTCAGCTGTATTATCTGCCCATACATTTGATGGAACAATAGCATCTTCAGCAGTTTTTCCACTTAAACAAATTCATACTTTACATGGAATTACTGATCTTTCGTCAATAAGAAATGACGGGAAATTTACTTGTGAGAAACCAGGGTTATATCTTATATCTGCATGTGTGTCTTTATCTGAAAACTCTAATGGATATTATTATGTTTACAAGAGTAATGGAGCCATAGCTCGTGCGTTTAGACATCCACAATCGTATTATGTAACATCTACCGCAATTGTTACAAAACGACTTCAGACAAATGATACTTTGTATCTAAGAAATGGTCCAGAAATGGTCCAGAAATGTATGTTTATGGTTCGTACCAGTCGACATTTTCAATAGTACAAATAGGATAAACAACAAATTGTGTACTCACAATTATGACTCTGTTGATTTCAGATATTGGCTTATTTGGCAGAATATTGAAAATGGAATACACCAATGGAATCAGAAAACTTGTGAAAATGGTAGGAATCGTAGAAAATGTCTGTACCAAGTCAGGAATATGACAGTTGTTATCCATTCGTTTTTAATGTGTTTTGTCATTTGAATTTAGCCATGAATAGGAATTTTCCGATTTGAGTTCAGTATTTTTGTGATTTTACTTTTCACCGCACAAAACTCGCGTGATTTTATGCTTTGAAATTATTATGTACTTGATTAGGTCTTTAGCGAGGTTTTTTACAATCTTGTTTAGAATCTAAAATTCTTAGTGTATTTTATAAATCTGTCTCTATAAAATCAGTCTTGTAAAAACGATGGCACTCTTTCATTATTTACAATGAAACGGGAAGTGTGTCTCTTGAAGGTGGAACAGAGCCGGGGTTTTCAACAACAAAATCTATAGAGCACATCGTATTTTGATCTCACTCAACAAAGTGAACAATAGAAATCTTATGATATATGAAAACCTTCTTTATATCAGAACAAAAACTTCGGATTTCGAGAACGATTTAGACTACCGTTCATACAGATATTAAAACAATTGGGGCGATCTTAACATAACTTGGACCCTAAATAATATAAACATGTTCAATGTCTGTGTCGGAATCCGAATTTTGTTAAGTTTGTAAGTATAAAAAAGAAGATGTAGTATGATAGCCAATGAGACAACTGTCCACAAGAGACCAAAATGGCACAGACATTAACAACGATATGTCACCGTATGGCCTTCAATGAGTGTTAATTAATCTTTATGGAAGTAACAGTATTTTTAGCTCATCTGGCCCAAAAGGGCCAAGTGAGATTTTCTAATCACTTGGTGTCCGATGTCCGGCGTGCGTCGGCCGTCGTCGTTAACTTTTACAAAAATCTTCTCCTCTAAAACTACTTGGCCAAAATTAACCAAACATTACCACAATCATCATTGGGGTATCTAGTTTATCAAATGTGTCCGATGACCCAACTAACCAACCAAGATGCCCGTCATGGCTAAAATTAGAACATACGGGTTAAACGTAGATTTTTGGTCATATCTCCGACACCATGTAGAGCAAATCTGACATGATACAATTGTAAAACAGGTCAAGATCTATCTGCCCTGAAATTTTGAGACAAATCGGTCAAACCCGTTGTTGGGTTGCTGCACCTGAATATGTAATGTTACTGAAATTTTGCAGATTTTGGTTATTATCTTGAATTATATTATTATAGAGATAAACTGTAAACGGCAATAGTGTTCAGCAAAATTAGATAAACAAATAAGCCAACATGTCCAAAATGGTCAATTGACCCCTTTAACAGTAAATTTTTAACAAATGTAAAATTTGTAAGTTTTTGGTGATCTTACAAAAATCTTCTCTTTTGAAACTACTTTGACAAATTTAACCAAACTTGTCACAATAAGCATTAGGGTATCTAGTTTCAAAAATGTGTCCGATGATTCCGCCTGCAAACCAAGCCGACATGGCTGAAAATAGAACATAGTAGAAAAATGCAGTTTTTTGCTTATATCTCTAACCTAAAGCATTAAGAGCAAATTTGACAATGGGGTAAAAATGTTCTTCAGGTTTAGATCTATCTTTCTTGAAATTTTTAGAAGAATTAGACACGCCGGGTTGCTGACCCTGAATTAGTAACTTTAAGGATTTTTTGTAGTTTTTGGTAACTATCATGAATATGTTATAGATACAGATAAACTGTGAACAGCAATAATGTTCAGCACAGTAAGATCTACAAATTAGTCAACATGACCAAAATGGTCAATTGACCACATAAGGAGTTATTGCCCTTTAAAGTCAAATTTAATAATTTTTCGTAAATTTTTGTAATTTTTTACAAAACTCTTCTGCTGAAACAACCGAGAAAAAAGTGTAGTCCCCTTTTTCCCCCCAAATATAGGAGTTTTACAAAATTGTTAAAATGTATATTTTTAGCTATTTATTGGAACGTGAAATGCTTCTGTAACATGAATATGGGCTATTTTCTACAATACAATGCACATGTATCGGGTACTAGCACCATTACGTCATGCTAAATAACTGAATTACAAATTTTAGCATTTTTGTTTATTTTTAGACGGTTTTCGTCTTAAATGGTAGTGGCCGCATTTGTGTTCATTCTTAATATATAAATGCAAGTTGAACTTGATGATAATACATAACATATATAAAGTTTGAGGATGAACACAGATGCGGCCACTTTCATTTTTGACAAGAACCATCAGAAAAGTGTCATATTATGGAATATTGGACATGTTTGAAAGTTTTTTTAATATTTAACTTTGCATATGAGCGTCTTTAATGACTAAATTAGTCCAAATCTTTCACATAAACTAATTGAATATACTAAGGTAGACACTTTAGTGTTTAAAAAGTGTCCAATATCTTTCATCAGGTGGACCCGAAGTTAAAGGCCAAAATATGCCCTCATCGGACTTACTCTTTTAACCAAACTTGGCCACAATTAGCATTTGGTTATCTAGTTTACAAAATGTGTCCGATGACCCTGCCTGCCAACCAACATGGCAGGCATGGCTAAAAATAGAACATAGGCGGGAAAATGCAGTTTTTAACTTATATCTCTGAAACTAAGGCAAAAGTATAACGGTTGCATTATTTCATTCATCAATTGAAAATAAAAAAAATCAGGTGAGTGACACAGGCTCCTTGGACCCTCTGTTTTTTTTTTAACCCAGCTCTTAGATTTTATCGGAAGTGGTGTTGTATTGGAATAAAAGTTCTCTTATAAAACTAGTTCCAAATGGAAACATTATTTTTTAACACTGGAAGAAATATTTATTATGTGTTTCTTGTGAAATAAAGTGTATACAGTATTTGATCCAACCGGAATAGATATTATAATAGCATTGTTTAATTTGATT
This sequence comes from Mytilus galloprovincialis, assembly GCF_965363235.1. Taxonomy (NCBI): domain Eukaryota; kingdom Metazoa; phylum Mollusca; class Bivalvia; order Mytilida; family Mytilidae; genus Mytilus; species Mytilus galloprovincialis. The sequence goes on from NC_134844.1 coordinate 4,271,395, forward strand.
CTTTATCTATTTAAAGAGGATTGACAAAATGACACAGAAATTAACAGGTATAGGGTAACGTACGGCCTTCAGCAATTAACAAAGCGCATACCGCATAGTCAGCTATAAAAGGCCACGAAATCACAAATTTAAAACAATTCAGACGAGAAAACTAACGGCTTAATTAATTGATCATTTTTTTTTTATCGATAAACAGATAGGTAACACATAAACAAACGACAACCACTGAATTACATGCTCCTGGCTTGGGACAGGCACATACATACAGAATGGGGTGGGATCAAACATGCTGGGGGACACCAACACGGAAAAAAAACAGTTCGACCCCATACCACTTTAAAAAGAAATGGTGCGGTTGATCTATGTTAATAAAGATTGGCTACACCTGGGAGAACACTCAGGCATGTGGTAAGAGACAGACATGAACAAACAAATCTTGTGGTAGCCGTACGTCCTCTTCGAAATAAAGAAAATAAGCAAGAATTGCGTAGCGTGCTAGAGTTTCGTCAACAATGAGTTGTCGCCTTAGTACAGATATATTCAAACTGTTGTTGTTAAATGTATTGGTTGAATGTTTCCAATGTATAGCAGGAGCTGCTTCCCTATCCGAGGCACCTGTGGTAACCATCAGTTTTGGATTGGGTTCGTGTTGTCCGGAGTTTATTGTTTTTGTTATGTTTTGTTGACTTGTTTGTCGTTTCGGTGTTTGCCGTCATGCGTTAGTGACTTTTTGGCTTATACTTTGAACAACACCTTGGAATCTTCCGTCTCTGTTTAAATGGTTCAATCGTTTGAATTGTTTACCATTGCTGTAACGTGACAAAGATTTTCTAGCTATAGAATGGTATATAAGAAAGTGTAAATATAACAGCAGTCCAATTACAAACAATATTGATATAAAAGAAGATGTGGTATAATTGCTAATGAGACAACTGTAGATCTCCACAAGAGACCAAATAACATTTTTTTTTAACATAAATAAATATTTATTTCAAATATTGGCTTGTTACAATATCCTTCAGGAGTCCAAGCTCCTCCTAATGTTCCCTGTTACAATCCACTAATCACTCAGGGTAGTGATTAGTTATAAAATACATATTACATTTTTTACATCATATATATATTAGATAATATCACTTAATCACTTAATATGACAATTCATATGTTTTCTAATAGTTGCTAAAACATTACTTTTAATTTACAAATATTTTTTTTTTTTTTTTTTTTTTTTTTTTTTTTTTTTTTTTTTTTAAATTTGATCATACTTTATTGATAGTTTGACATTTGTTAGTGGATACATCAAATACCGGTACCTTATCCCGGCCTCGTTAACTGTTAGTAGCATATACAAAATATAGTCAATTTGGTTAGTATTTGTTAGTTTTTTTAACTGTAATATATACATTTATAAATCATTGTAAATTATAATATATCCAACTAAAACATTATCAATACAGAATGATCAATAAATCTGAATAGATAAAAAAAAAATAAAATATAAAGAATAAATAAATAAAAATCACAGGAATTTGGAATTTTGGAAAAAGGGAAAAAAAAAAAAAAAAAAAAAAAAAAAAAAAAAAAAAATATATTTTACTTACAGCATTCATAATGTATCTTGCAGGATTTATTTATTCAAATATTTGCGTACAGGCAATAACTTAGAGGTAGATACATGTAGTTATAAACATCGACTAAAACATCAAGCATATATATATATATATAAACCAACATATAACAGTATCAAATCATTAAACATAGGTGGTGATGTGGATAAGGAAAGAAATGTACATAAAAATAATTCCGGTACATGATGTACCAATTTTTTGATAATCAACCTAGTCTTCTAAAATTGGAAGCCAGGGGTCCCAGCAGATATTGGCCATATGAAAAGGTTTTCTTTTAAAAAATAAATTCTTTTCTAAAGCCAGAGATTCTTTGAGGTAGTTTTTAAGTCCTGTAAAATTTACCTTTTTTTCACATAGTTTTGTTCTGTAAATATAGAATTTTGTCAGGAGTATTATTAAGTTTTTTATCATATTATTTCCGTTGTTACCTAAATTTCCAAATAAAATAATATCTATATTAAATGGAATCAATATTTGTGTTTGGTTATAAATCCAATCACCAAGTTCAATCCATAAATCTGAAATTTTATGGCATGTTCAAAATATGTGCTCAATATCTTCAATAGCTTCATTACAGAAAGTACATTTATCTGATTGTTTTATCTTAATTTTAAATAAAAATTCATTTGTGCCAATGATTCTGTGCACTATTCTGTACTGGAACCAATGAAGTTTAGAGCTTTTTGTGGTGTAGAAAGACATATTATGCACTTTTTTCCAATCAAAATTTTTATTTAATCTTAGAGACCATTTATCTTCACAACTAGGCCTTGTACTACTTTTTTCTAAGAAAACATTATACATATCTTTTGACCCTTTATTTGACAAAAAAAATGTTCTAATATTATTTGGTAGAATTGGTCCATGAACTTTATTAAGATTTTCTATAGAGATATTATGTTTAAGAGAATTTTGATATGATTTTATTGCTGATATAACTCCATTATAAACTAGAAAGTTAGATTTAATTTCATAAATATTTTTGCATTGCTCAAACGACATTAATTTACCCTCATTATCTACCAGATCATTAATCAATAAAATACCGTTATCAGCCCAGTCTTTATAGAACACACATCTGCTACCTATTTTAATATTTCCATTATTCCAAAGTGAATCTGTTAAAAATTCTTCTTCATTTTTTGGTTTAAGTTTATTTAGCATTTCTGTCCATGCTTCAAAAATCTCTTTCCAAAAGGGGTTTTTACATTTGTTTGGTGGGCCTAGAAATACTAGTTTTTCAATATCAATATTTTCTGTGCTTTCTATAAGCTTTTTGAGTTTTGTATTGTTTTTTAGCAACCGTCGGACCCACGTTAATTTTAACCCTTTTATATATTCTTCAATATCTAACATTTTCAGCCCCCCAAATTTATGTTCCAGACATAATATTTCTCTTTTAATCTTGTCAGGCTTGTTTTCCCAAATAAATGAATAGATTGTACGAATAAGTTGTTTAAGAGTAGTATTGCATGGTGTTGGTAATGTTAAAAACAGATGATTTAATTTTGAAATAATTAGTGTCTTGATAGTTGTTATCTTTCCCACTGGAGTAAGTGTTTGTCTAGACCAAATATTGATTAAATTTTCAATTTCTTTTATTTTAGGATAATAATTCAAAGATTCCATTTCTTGCAAATTGACAGAAAAGTTTATTCCTAATAGTGTAAACCTACTGGAACCCCATTCCAATCCCCACTTTACACACATGGTGTCTTGACTATATTTTTTCTTTCCTATCCACACCACCTTTGTCTTGTCTAAGTTCATATGGAGACCAGACATTTCAGCATATTTATGTAATAAGCGGAGAGTTGCGTCAAGGCACTCTGGTGAACCGTCAAGAATAATTGATGTGTCATCAGCATATTGAGAGATCAAATATTCAGTATCATCTATTTTAATTCCCTTTATATCTTTATTTTTTCTAATTAATATTCCAAGTATTTCTGCACATAAAAGAAATATATAAGGTGATAAAGGATCCCCTTGTCGACAACCTCTTTGAATTTCAAAGAATTCAGATAAAAAACAATTTTGAGAAACTGCAGAACTTATATTTTTGTAAAAGGTTCTTACCCATTGTTTTATAGAGGGGCCAAAATTGAAAAAGTCTAAAACGTCTTCAATGAAATTCCATGATACAGAATCAAAAGCTTTTTCAAAATCTATGAGAAGGAGCAGTCCTGGTAAATCATTTAGTTCTGTATGAAATAATATATCGTAAATAAGACGAGTATTCTCCCCTATAAATCTACCCGGAATAAAGCCAGTCTGATCACTGTTAATAATTTGAGGTAGAACTAATTTTATACGCTCAGCTATGCAGCTTGATGCTAATTTATATGTGGTATTTAGTAAACTTATTGGGCGCCAGTTTTTCATGAATTGTCTCGGTTTATCTCCCTTTGGTATACAGGTTATAATACCTTGTCTTTGAGTAATTGATAATTCCCCTTTTTCGTAACCAGTAATTATAGAACGAAATACAAATTTTCCTATATCTATCCAAAAAAACTTGAAAAATTCATTTGTGAAACCATCTGACCCAGGGCTTTTTTCATTTTTCATTTTTCGCAAAGCAGTTGTCAATTCACCATAAGTAATTTCACCCTCCAAAGATTCTCTAATGGTATTATTTATTTTTTTAATATCAGTATCAGGGATTTCATTGTTTAGGTTAACATTATTCAAACTTTCTGTTTTAGTATATAGCCTTTTGTAATAATTGTTTGCTTCTTTTAATATTTTATCTTGCTCACTGATAGTGTCCCCTTTTTCATTGACTAATTTTGGAATAGTTTTATTTATAAAATGTTTAGTTTCTAAATTTAGAAAAAAGTTTGAAGGTTTTTCTCCTTCTTCTATCCATTGGATTTTGGATCTGATGTAGGACCCCCTCATCTTTTCTTGTCTTAATACTTTTAGATCAGTTTTCTTTTTTTCAGTTTCAATAAATATTTCTTCCGTCAATATTTGTTCTTCTAGTTTTTTAATATCTTCTGATAGTATTCTTTCTTTTTTATCTTTTTGTTTCTTCCTAAAAGAAGCATATGAAATTGATTTTCCTCTAATTTCTGTTAATAAAGTTTCTAGAAAGAGTTGATCGTTTATAGTAAATTGAATTTCTAAGTCATTTATCTTTTCTAATGTTTCTCTCTTGTATACTAGTGATGCGTATTGTTCTTTAACTTTATTTATAGTCTCTTTAACAGCAGCTGAATATTCAATGTCATGTAAAAGTGAATTGTTAAATTTCCATAGACCTTTACCAATTATAAAGTTATTCATCTTTAAATGTAACATTATTGGGGAGTGATCGGATCTATAACTGTTGAGAATGCGTATATCATAAACATGTTGATTAAGGCCTTGCGATATTAAAAAGAAATCCAATCTTGCTTGTTTAATGGGATTATTTTTTCTCCATGTAAATTTTTTTAGTTCAGGGTACAATTCCCTATAGGGATCTGTTAAATCATAATTTTCTATTATATTTAAAACTTTCTCTTTGGCTTTTGGGTTATTTACATTTTGGTAATTATAAGTATCAAGATTTTGGTTTTGGACTAAATTGTAATCTCCAGTTATTAAAACTGATTGGTTGTTCAAGTCTTCTATTGTATCACTTACTCTAGAATAAAATTCAGGTGAATCTTTATTTGGACCATATAAGCATATCAAAGTTATTCTTTTTCCTTCAATTTCAATATCAATTCCTAACAGATTTCCTTGATCATCTTTTTTTATCCTATATATCTTGTATTCAAAGTTTTTGGTAAAAAATATTGCTACCCCTCTTTTGTTTGTTGCAAAAGAATTGAAAATACAGTCTCCTCCCCATAGATTTTTTATTGATATTTCTTCTTTTTCTGAAAAATGTGTATCTTGTAAACAATATATGTGGCAATTTTTTGCTTTAAGATAATCAAAAACATCTCTCCTCTTCTCCTTTGAATTTAAACCTTGACAGTTGTATGAAACAATTTTTATACCACTATCACTCATTTATTCAATTTTATTTTTATAGCTGAATAATAAATACCTGAGATTTGATGAGAGTATTGCGACCGTCTTCTCCGATAGTGTTTTATATAAGTAAGTGATAATGTAACTCTGAAATGTCTGATCTCCTCTACCTTAATTTCCTGCTGTATCCTAAATACATCATAGTTTCCATACAATAAGTAATACTGTGTCAAAATGAAAAACAAACATAAATAATAAAAAAAACAAAAAGAAAGAAAATTTGAGATCATAGTGTAAATATCAAACATCTAATAATAATTAAAAACAAATTACTATTGTATTGAAGAGTAACCTATCCACTTGTGTTCAAATATTTTTTAATACAGAAATACTGTGTACAAAGGGAGATAATTTACAAATATACTCTTCTATTGAACTCATTGTGAAAACATTGAGAAAACATTGACATTTTTTGTCTTTTGATCAGATATGTAGTAGGCTTTGAAAATTGTTAAAAAATAGTTAAGTCAAAATATTCTTCTTCAGAAGTCTTATTTCCAAATACTAAGTGTCTTAGTTTAATCTTAAAAGTTATTTTACTGTTCTTTAAAACTTCATTTATTTTATTCCAAAAAAGTTTTGAACACGGACACAGTATAAAGAAGTGATCATAAACTTCTTCTTGTGTACAAAAATTACAAGAACAGTTAGAACTATTGTATACAATTTTCCACCTGCATAAAAGTTTCTTTGTAGATAGAATATGTTGTAGTAGTTTCCATCTAAAAATTCTACGTTTATTTTCTTTTAAATATCTGAATAAAAATTTATATAAATAGTTTTGATATAACACATCATCTATATCAAATATACGCAGCCATTTTTTGGTCCAATAGCTGGTTCAATTTTTTTATTTAGCAGATACTTATATAAAAGTTTATTTGTTAATGCTTCTAATTTTATAGGTAAACCATCCAATATAAATTGGTTTCTTTTTATATTAACAATACTTTTTATAGAATTTTCCGATTTTAAAATTGCTGCCCAGTTTTTTCGTATAGATTTCTTAACTAAATTAATTTCAGCTTTCCAGTTTGATTTATTTTTTAGTCTATTTAAAATGATGTCTTGAGAAATACAGCCTTTTTCATCTACGATATCATTTTACATGAATAAGATCGCTTTTAATCCATTTTTTTAAATATAGCTTTATTTTCAAATTTAATTAATTTATTGTTCCATAATATTTGTTTTCTTATATCTGTAAATGTTTCTGGTTTTTTATTATACCTCCACAAGTCTTCACAAGAACAATGCTTTCGTCTGTCTTATCCCCACTGTTTGTTTGAAACACTAACCAGTTTGACCCAAAATTATAAAAATAGTGTTGAGGTATAATTGTCCACCCTCCTTCACAATCATTTACTAGTCGTTTTACCCATATAGCTTTTAAAGCAGTGAAATAACTTCTTATATCTATCATATCCAATCCCCCCTTTTCATATGGACCAAGAATTGAATTTCTTTTAACTTTATCTGGTTTATTATCCCAAACAAATTTAAAGCAACTTTTTTTCTACTTCTTTTTAATATTTCTCTGGAACTCTGCAAGCAGATCCCACAAAAGTAAAAATGAGCACGATTAATGTTTTAATTATCATAAATTTTCCAAAAATAGTAAGATTTCTTTTTTGCCAAGAACAAAATAAGTTATTCATCTTTTCAATTTTATTTTCACAATTCAGCTTTTCACATTCCTCTCTACAATACCTAAAGTAAATGCCAAGAGTTTTAACTGGTCCATTGCTCCAGTTGATTCCCTCAATTTTTCTTTACATGATTTGAGATTTCCAACCCATAACCCCTCTGTTTTGTTTCTGTTTAATTTCAGTCCTTAATAAGAACCAAAAATTTCAATTTCATTCATAGCTACTTGAACATCATATTTAGAACAACAAAATAAAGTAGTATCATCTGCCAGTTGCGAAATTTTTATAGTATGGCTTTTGCAATCTAATTTGATTTTGATACCTTTAAAATCAGTATTGCTTCTTAATCTGGAAGCCATAATTTCCACATATAAAACAAATAATAATGCAGATAAAGGACATCCTTGACGTATACTCCTTGTGTTTTAAAAGACCTCAGATATCCGACCATTATTCATTACACATGTTTGAATATCGCTATATTAAGTCTTAACCCATCTTAGAAAAGATTTATTAAACCCAAAATGTTTTAAAACGGAAAACATAAAATTCCTTTCTAGACCAAATAACATAGAATTACACACTATAGTTCAACGTACGGCCTCAACAATAAGCAATCCCATTCACACATCTGTCTATAGACGAAATCAGGCGTTTTGCGCCAACGATCCAGAAACCTGATCTACTCGCTCCATCCAAGTGAGGACCTTGATGTTTAATCGTGTTCTGGTAGTGTCGGAATAATGGTGTCACTATATGATAGCGTCCAGGAACGATGATTGCTTTTCTCGAAGATTTAAGTAAAATTTATCTATAAGGCTCCCTATTCGTAGTAATCCTTTGTCGTCCAAAAACAGATTGGGGTTGGTTATCGGGCTTCGTTTAGAAATGTGTTCATTTTGTCGACTGCTATATATTTATTCTCCATAAACTTCATAAACTGTGTGGACATAAAAATGAAATTTTCGGCGATTGAAAAGCTTTTGATTCTTGCTATCTCCTCCCGGGTAAACGGGAGATAAGTTCCAAAAAGCTATCACTCGCACAAGTGGTGTTCGCAGTTGCAGAATCAATTCCGATACATTTACACTCTAGTGTTGTATATGTCTTTCGAACATTGGCGGTGGCAAGGATCTCGCCAATGTCATCCAGATCAATTAGTTGAAATACGTCCTCGGATTTTCCTTTCTATTCTGATGAAAGAAGTAGTTTTGGTCCCAATAATCACTCACTACTATGAATTTCATGGGCTAGTATGGATCGTGTACCTGAATCTACGAGATCATGGTTAGTTAGTACATAATTCCATTGACTTGGAGAGCTAAATTTCCTTAATATGTCTTCTCTATTAGCAAGGTATATAAAGAATCTTCTTGTCTCTATACTGATGTAACCTTACACCCTTTTACTATCTGTATAGAATTTCACGGTGTCTATGTGTAAAACTAAATTATCCATGAGGGTTTGAGTGATCTCAACTGCTTATACGGAAGCAGATAGTTCAAGTCGTGGAATAGTGTGATCACTTGTTGGTGCAATTTTTGCTTTCCCAAGAATGAACCCAATGTTTGGTTTACAACTAATGTCGGTCGTGCTTGAATATTTCTATTTTATAGTACGTAGGAGATGGTAGAGTTTAAATTCCGCGAGGGTATCACCAGCCTAGGAGTCAGCACTTCTTTGTTGACTTTAGTTATCATTCATATGTTCATAATTATAAATTAACTGTTAGCAAAACTTTGAATTTTTGAAATACTAAGGCTTTTCTACCTCAGGAATAGATTACCTTAGCTGTATTTGGCAAAACTCTTCAATTTCGTACTTTTTTGGCCTTTTAAAAAAAAATATTGAGCGTCATTGATGAGACTTGTGAAGACGAAACGCGCGTCTGGCGTAGACATGAAATTTCAATCCTGGTATCTATGATGAGTTTATTTACAACCACTGAGTAATGCTACTGCTGAGGGTTTCACCAGCCCAGTAGTCAGCACTTCTGTGTTGACTTGAGGTATCATTGATATGTTCATAATTATGAATTTACTGTTAACAAAACTATAAATTTTTGATGAGTCTATTTATGTTTGTAGGCGCCAAACCCTCTCCTTACCTGGAATAGTGGAGTAACAGTGCAATGTAAGAACAAGCTATACAAATCAACTGAATGGGGCTTAACTCATCCAAATAGAACAAAATACATACAAACTATATGTATAACAAAAAAAAAATGAATTATAGATCTGAGAGAACTCGCAGTTACTGAAGCTACTTCAAAGCAAATAGCATCTACTGGTTATGAAAAATCAATCAGTACACATCCAATGGATTTGACGTAATGGCGTCATTGACAGCCATAGAAATGCAAGTCCTTGTACAATGCCAAAATAACGGTAATTACATATTTTTAAGACCTTGAATGTACGTACTATGTGTATAACAACATGTTACATATTTATTTTTGTTTTAATTTACAATTAACAAAAATCAATATTTATACCGAAGGCAAAAATAGTAAAGATCTAGCATAAGTGTTTAATTGGTAACCTTTGAGAATAAGTTTATCGAAAGGGTAGATAAGTTTAAACGGATCGTATCTTAGTTTACGGGCTCGGGACACAACATCATCGTAAAACATAGGATGTGCTATCCCATTTGTTATAAATCTTCTACAGGTACAGTCCAATTTCAAAACAAAATCGTCGTATCTAAGGAAAAACGAAGTGAAGATTTCAAGTAACCTGTGGTAACACAATCTTTGACACTATATTTTATCCTGGGGTGTGTTCAAAATCATATCTAGCCGCAAAATAGATCTAGATAGCTGGAATTATTTATTCTATTTAGAGAATCCGAAATGGCATCGCAATGGTTATTCATGAAAAAGTCTAATTTCCATGTCCCGTCTTTCACCAGCAATTATTTTTTTATTTAGGCTTCTTTTTGGAAAATTTTAAGTTTTAGTATTAACTATAGTATATAATGCACCAACTGCACCCAATTAAACATTCTTTTTATCATGTTGTCCCCTTTAATTTTTGAAAATTAAATCATTCAAAGAATATCTAAATTAAGTAAACAGCCTTCCGATTTTCACAAATCTGATAGATTACATATTTAACTTCTCCATTACTGGTCTGATTTTGTTATAACTAAAGTATGTAAGAAAAGGAGTAGGTTCAGTAAGACCCCTTTTTGGCCCCAAAATATAGCAGTTTTACAAAATTGTGAAAATGTAATCTTTTAGCTGTTTACTGTAAAGTAGAATGCTTCTGCTACATAAATATGGGCTTATTTTGACAATACAATGCACATAAATCGAGTACTAGCATAATTAAGTCATGCTAAATTACTAAAATCTTCACACTTTTAGCATTTTTTGTCAAATTTTAGACGGTTACCGTCTTAAATGAAAGTGGCCGCATTCGTGTTCATTCATAATATTGAAATGTAAGTTGTATTTGATGATAATACATAACATATAATTCATTCATAATATTGAAATGTAAGTTGTATTTGATGATAATACATTACATATATCAAGGTTGAGGATGAACACGGATGCGGCCACTTTCATTTTTGACAAAAAACATCTGAAAACCGACGTTTTTTTGGCATATTTGATAGAGTTTTCATATTTAATCTTGAATCGGAGCGTTTTTACTGACTAAATCAGTTAAAATCTTTCGCATAAACTAGTTGAATCAATTGAAATAGACACTTAAGTGTTTAAATGTGTTCAAAATCGTTCGTTAGATGAACTTGAAATTTCAGACCAAAAATTTATTTCTTGTAATGTAACGTGAAGAGCATCATTTCCTGAATGTATTACTTCATGTTTTTAGGTGAATAGCAGCAAGTTTGAAAAATCTGAACTCGCCAAAGATCAGAATTTGAAGAAAGTTCTCACCTCTTACAGCCTTTTTGTGTATCTTCTGAGAATATTTCATTGTCAGCACTATAACAGTTGAAGATGGGGAAGGCACCAGGCATTGATTTCATTCACGCAGAGATGTTAAAGGTAGACTTAGAAACATCATCCAAAGTAATCCACAATCTTTTCCTTGTCATCTGGGAAGAAGGGGACATTCCATCAGACTGGAGCAAAGGCCTGATTGTGAAATTACCAAAGAAAGGCAATCTACGCAACTGTGACAACTGGAGAGGGATTACATTACTTTCTGTCCCTAGTAAGGTCTTTTGCAAAATTCTTCTAAAAAGAATTGATAAAATTAGGGATGAAAAGCTTAGAGAAGAACAAGCAGGCTTTAGAAGAGGCAGAGGATGTATTCTGGAACTCATTCATCATTTATTCTTCATTTGATCATCATTTTATATTGTTAACGTTTCATTGCGTACATCGCTTTATGTGCGCCAGTTTTAGTTTTATACAGGACAGTGTAGGAATCTGCGTTACTTTCCCCTCTCTTCTAATGACGTAAACTGCTCAGCGAGTCTTGTGCACAACTGCAAAGAACATTCAGCGGACACGTTGTCCAAAAGAACAATTCGTGGCTAACCACAGCGTGAGTTACCTTTAAAACATTACAAATTATGTCTTTACATTAGCAATGAACTGTTTTAATATATTCCCTATGTTATAAAGAAACTATGAACATTTTACCGTTCAAACTGTTCGTATCTGCGATGACACGATTTAATTCAAGAAAGAACCCGACGTGTGCAAGAATATTCATCTATTCATAATTATAAAGAACTTTAACAGCTTTATATATCTACGAACTGTTTATCCGTGTTTTTAATGGACTTTAATTATCGTTGAACACATTGTAAAATTGTATTTATATTTGTATTTTCAGTTTTTCACCATTTGGATTGGTAGTGAAATAAAAGTCAGCTCCTGATTGTTTTATCTTTACCTATTAAACCCAGTCGTCTTGGTTACACTCACTGGTCAGGCCAGTACAGTGAAAAAGCTACAACTTGCCTGTTGTTTTTCTTGGATAACATACGCCACTCCACGACAGTCAACAGACCAACAACGTAGTTTCAACGACAACGTAGCAACGTACATACCTTTACACTGACAGTGGACTACATATCTTGTGTGTACTCGGCAGCAAACCAACAACGTTGAACAAACATTGCCGATTTACATCATGGATCCCAGTCACGCGGAACAGCAAGAAGAGGTTCAGCCCCCAGAGGGAGATGTCACTGAAGAACCTATAGAGAATCCGCCTATAACCACACATGTAGATGAGAATCCCGAGACGAGGCGAGTACGCGACCTCACAGAAAAAGGTAAAGGCGTTTACACAGAAAAACATAACAAGTTCTGTGAGGAACTAGAGGCCCTTTGGTCAGATATAACAACCCAGTTATTGAAAAGCACCACACCTCCCAATGAACTTCAGCAAGTCTTAACAAATCAGGACAATCTTGTAAAAGCCTGTACAAATTATCGTAGGCTCACAGACGAGTATCTGGACTTCCTAAAAAGGACCAGAACGTTGGACAGTCAAAAAGACATTGACGCATGTAACCTCACATTGGATCTTAGTCTGTCCAAAGTGGAACTGGCCATGGAATCTCTACACGAGCATCGCCTTGTCCTCACTAAGGCTAAATCAACTAAAACAAGGACCTCAGGCTCAAAGGGTAAGAAAACCTCACACAGCGGTAGCTCTAACGTATCGGATATGTCAAGCCTAGCACGGAGGAAGCGTGCCAAAGCAGAGGCCGCTAAATCAAAAATAGCCTTTGTTGAACAACATTCACTTATCCTACAACAGGAAGCAATGTTAGAGGAACAAGCCCTGTTCAGACAAATTGAAATGGAACAGGAAGCCACACGTAAAAAGGCAGAAATGGAGCAAGAAGTCGCTCAACGTAAAGTGCAATTAGAACAAGAGGCCGCTCACAGAAAAACGCAATTAGAACAAGAGGCTATGCGCAGGAAGGCTCAAATGCAACAAGAAGCCGCACGAGTGAGCCGGGAAAAGGCCGAGCTGAAAGCCAGATTTAACCTTCTTGAAGCACAGAGAGAAGCTGCAGCCGCAGAAGCCGAAGCTCGTATCCTGGAATACGATGATAGCCAAGCGGTTAGCGATCTCCCTGACGAAAAGGAAGACCCGCTCCAGCGTGTGCAAGATTTCGTAAATAAACTTCCTGTATCAACTGCTGTAAAGGAAGAAACAGGACCTCAAAAGACAAAACAAATTCCTGTTAAGATCGAGCTGAGTCACGAAGCACCAGCGTTCGTGCCATCCGTGGCATCGAACTTGCTGTCACAGACATCTGCCGTATTGCCTTCCGATAATAAGTCACCGGAAGTTACCTTTATCCCAGATCTGGGATTAGTAACCGGCATACAAAAACTAGGTCTTTCAGATGAGAGCCCTACTGAACACCAAAAACAGGGTGTTAAGGAAGCGATCCCTGTCTTACGCACAAAACAAGACGTTATAGGAGAGATCCCTCTTTCACACAAAAAGCAAGACGTAATAGAAGAGATCCCTGTTGCACACCAGCAACAAATCAACCTTACATCAGAGATAACTAGATTCCTCTTACGCAAGGACCTGCTTTTCTCCCGATTAACAAGCTTTAACGATCGGGCAGAATCCTTTCATACTTGGAAAGCAAGCTTCAAGAACGTGACTGATGAGTTACAAGTCTCTGACTCAGAACAGATCGATTTTCTGATCAAGTGGCTCGGTCCAGAGTCTGCTAAACACGCCATTAGCATAAGAGCGTCGAACGCCAATAATCCTTCCATAGGTATACAGAGACTATGGAAGAGGCTTGACGAGCGGTATGGTGCTCCAGAAATGTTGGAAGCCTCTCTCATGAGTGAACTTGCCAAATTCCCTACACTGACAAATAAAGACAACTCACTCCTTTACGATTTGTCAGACATTATCTCAGAAATAGAGTATCACAAAGAAAATCCCAAGCTGGGATGTTTGCTAGCTTACTTCGATTCGTCAAAGGGGGTAAATCCTATTGTGGAAAAACTACCATACGGACTCCAAGAAAAGTGGATAACAAGGGCCTCAAGATACAAGTCTAAATATGAAGTTGCCTTTCCACCTTTTACAGAATTCTCTGCCTTCATCAGGGAAATGAGCAAAATTAAGAACGATCCTGGGTTCATCTTTGGTTCAAAGGTAACACCAAATACAAAAGACGCTACGCCAAGGTTCACACCTCAGACGTACTCTAAAGTCAACGTCCATAAGACGGCTGTTGAACGGCAAACTGAAGACAGCAGTCAACAACAAGGTCTGTGTATCCTACACAATACAAAGCATACCTTGAATGAATGCCGAGCATTCCGAGCCAAAACTATAGAGGAACGCAAGGAACTGTTGAGGCAAAACAATCTTTGTTACAAATGCTGTGATTCGACTATGCACAGAAGTCGTGATTGCAACGCGAGTATCAGTTGCAATGAATGCGGAAGTAAACAACACACCACCGCATTACACACTAATCGAGTGTACCAAACCAAAGATGCACCGCCTTCACCGCCTAGATCAGTCGACGGCGGGGAGCAACTTGAGTTAGCTGAAACCAAGCTAACCTCTGTTAGTTCAACTTGCACAGATATCTTCAAAGACGGCAACAGCAGTAAATCTTGTGCCAAGATACTTCCTGTGAATGTCTTTCACAAAGATAATCAGGACAAAGTAATTCGCATGTATGCAATTATTGACGACCAGAGCAACCGGTCTCTCGTGGCTCCTGAATTCTTCAGCCTATTCAACGTACAGGCAGAAACAAAAGATTATTTGTTATCCACATGCTCCGGCAGCAAGGTTACTTCCGGTAAACGAGGAAACGGCTTTGTCGTGAAGTCTGTACAAGACAATACTAGATTCAATCTGCCTGAACTGATTGAATGCGATAACATTCCCAATAATCGGAACGAAAGTGCTACACCTGAGGATATATTGCAATATCAACACTTGCAAGAACTACAAAAACATATCCTCCCGATTGATGGAAAATGCAAAATCCTATTGCTCATTGGAAGGGACCTTATAGAGGCACATCGTGTCCTTGATCAACGTCTAGGACCACCAAAGGCTCCACTTGCGCAAAAGTTAAACCTTGGTTGGATTATCGTTGGAGAAATACGCTCCGATAAGCAACATGTTCACCTTGAACTCACTACAAAGGAAACAAATCCGACTTGCAGTGTTGTGAAACCACAGACAAAGAAATTACCTGAGTGTAATAAAACCAACACCCAGTCAAATGAAATTCAAAATGATTCGTCTAAACTTTATCCCCGTTTACATGGGCAACCGAAAACGAAATCAGCGATCAGATTTGCAGAAGCCGAAAAGTTCACTTCGGAAACAACGCCACCAAAAGTGAATGCCGACAAAGAAAAGTACACCCGAAAACATTCAATTCCCATGGAAAGCTTCAATTCGCTTTTGGATATGCAAGGACAAGAGGAAAGCAGAATTACCAATTCCAACTTAAGTCACAGAGAAAAGGAACATGGTACC
This sequence comes from Mytilus galloprovincialis, assembly GCF_965363235.1. NCBI lineage: Eukaryota > Metazoa > Mollusca > Bivalvia > Mytilida > Mytilidae > Mytilus > Mytilus galloprovincialis. The sequence goes on from NC_134844.1 coordinate 4,287,181, forward strand.
GGATGGTCTACTGTACGCCGTAAACGTCAAGGAAAGCATCCGTCTCGCAAGACGTCCTCGTTAGATCGCATATCCGTGTCGAAAGGAGATTCTTCCATCAGAACTACAGCCATGGAGTTGGATCTTAGATCGCCGCGATCTCGTCGGAAACACCGCCATATCTAGGATAGAAGCTGTGAAATACCCAGCCTCCCGTTGGACTACTTCTATGTGAATATTTGTACTGTTGTTATATATTTAACATTTTATTTGTTTTCGATAATGGAATAGTGATGTCAGATAGACCTCAGACGGGGAGTATTCTGGAACTCATTCATCATTTATTCTTCATTTGATCATCATTTTATATTGTTAACGTTTCATTGCGTACATCGCTTTATGTGCGCCAGTTTTAGGAGTTTTATACAGGACAGTGTAGGAATCTGCGTTACTTTCCCCTCTCTTCTAATGACGTAAACTGCTCAGCGAGTCTTGTGCACAACTGCAAAGAACATTCAGCGGACACGTTGTCCAAAAGAACAATTCGTGGCTAACCACAGCGTGAGTTACCTTTAAAACATTACAAATTATGTCTTTACATTAGCAATGAACTGTTTTAATATATTTCCCTATGTTATAAAGAAACTATGAACATTTTACCGTTCAAACTGTTCGTATCTGCGATGACACGATTTAATTCAAGAAAGAACCCGACGTGTGCAAGAATATTCATCTATTCATAATTATAAAGAACTTTAACAGCTTTATATATCTACGAACTGTTTATCCGTGTTTTTAATGGACTTTAATTATCGTTGAACACATTGTAAAATTGTATTTATATTTGTATTTTCAGTTTTTCACCATTTGGATTGGTAGTGAAATAAAAGTCAGCTCCTGATTGTTTTATCTTTACCTATTAAACCCAGTCGTCTTGGTTACACTCACTGGTCAGGCCAGTACAGGATGCATTGACCAAATTTTCACTCTGAGGAACATCATCGAGCAATGCATTGAATGGAACACACCACTTTTCATTAATTTCATTGACTTCAAAAAGGCCTTTGACAGTATTCATAGAGAAACTCTTTGGAAAATTGTAAGATCATATGGAATTCCACCTAAGATATTGATGCTAATAAAAGCTTTCTACAACAGCTTTGAATGCAGTGTCATCCTTGATAGCTCTATCTCAGACTCATTTGAAGTAAAATCTGGTGTAAGACAAGGATGTATTATGTCACCAATCCTATTTTTATTGGCCATTGACTGGATACAAAGAAATACAACATCAGACAAGAAAAGGGGTATCCAGTGGACCATGTTTAACCAGCTAGAAGACCTTGATTTTGCTGATGACATTGCCATATTATCAACAACAAGTGAACACCTCCAAGAGAAGACCAACATACTTACCAACTATGCAAAGCAAACTGGTCTGAATGTCAATGCCAAGAAGACCAAGGTAATGTCAATAAACACTAGAAATACAACACCAATAACAATCAATGATCTGCCAGTGGACAGTGTTGACGATTTCACCTACCTTGGAAGCATCATAAGCAAAGATAATGGAACAGGGAAGGATATAAAGGGAAGACTATCTAAGGCACGCGCAACATTTGCTAGACTTCATACAATCTGGAAGTCTAACCAGTACAGTTTAAGGACCAAACTGCGAATTTACAACAGCAATGTAAAATCTGTCCTACTGTATGGTTCGGAAACTTGGCGTGTTTTAGTGAGTGACCTTCAAAAAGTAGATGCTTTCCATACTAGCTGCCTTAGAAAAATCAACAAAATATTCTGGCCAAATAAGATCAGCAACAAGAGCCTTTTGAAGAAATGCAATGCTAAGAGCATAACAGAAGAAATTAAACAACGAAGATTTAGATACTGAGAATGCCACAACACCGCACACCTAAAACAGCTCTATATTGGACACCACCAGGAAAAAGGAAACCAGGGAGGCCTAGAATCACCTGGCGAAGAACTGTAACAGCAGAATTAGAAGCAATGGGCTACACCTGGGGCCAAGCCCAGTACATGGCTAAGGACAGAGAGAAGTGGAGGCAGTTTGTTGCGGCCTTATGTCCCACTTGGGATGAAGAGGATAAGATAAGAAGACTATAACAGTACATGTGCTTTTATAGTATCTTATCAAATTGATATGTAGATGGAAGTAAACTTCTACACAATTCGAGTAAATGAACAAAAAGTACTGCATAATTCCTTTCTGTTAGGCCACACCAATTTAATTCCTTGTTCGACGGATCCGCCCGCACCTATTTTTTTCAAAACAGATTTTTTAAAATTTTAATTATATTCCCGCTTCCCGCATCCGGAAATGTAATCATGTCCATTTCCCGCACCGTTTTTTGGTAAATATTATAAAAAGATCTCAACATTTGTTTTTAAAATCACAGTATAACCTTTATATAACGATTTAAAACCTATAAGCACCCCACAACACTGTAAATATCTGTGAGAATATTTGTTTCAGCATGAAAATAATTTATTCCAAATGGGAGTGCTCCGATATAAATATATAACAGCGGAAATACCTGTACAGAATAAAACATTGGTTTCTTTCCCCCTGACTTATATTCCCTATCAAAAAATGTTCGTTGTTAAAATAAAGTACAAAGAACTTCTGAAGGATTTGCCTTCAACTGCAATTATAATGTATGCTGACGGTCATACCCGCTGCAAGTTTGTGCACCTGTCCTGATTGATTCAGGGACCTGTCGTTCAGCAGTAATATCGTTTGTTGATGTGGTTAATTGGTATTTTCCCGTTTGGAAATATAAATTAGATCGTTGGTTTTCCTGTTCGAATTGTGTACAATACTAAGTTGTGGTCCCTTATAGCTTGCTGTTTGGTCTGGATCAATGCTCTGTGTAAAAGGCCATACTTTGACCTATGTTTGTTATTATCAGGTTATCCCTAGACAAGGGCCTTGAAGGGGTCATTTTACCATGTTTACTGTTGTAGAAAAGAAAATAGAAATACTAAGGATTTGTATAGTGCTACTATACAAAACCTTTGAAAACTTAGAATTTTTTACTCAAAAAGAGAAGAAATACATTATATTTTAAACAACTTTTCTAAAAGAGGGGTCCACTTATTTTGAATAGTATTAAACTGTTAAAGTAAATGTGTTAACATGGTTAAAGTCCAGGAATATTACAAAATTCTTGGACATGTTTTGACCATTTAATACCATATAGATATTATAGTTCTTTGTGAAAACAGCCCTTTTGTACTAAGTGTTTTTACAAAAAAAAATGTATTATAACTCATATTGACCCCTCGTAAAAGGGATATTCATAACATTAAGGGGTTGTTCTGAACCTGATTATGACTTGGGTGGAGAATTGTTTCATTGTCAGTCACACATACATAGACCAGATTTAATTATTCAATTATTTCTTGTTGAACAGGGAAAAAAAAATACTTCATAAATTAAAGAAATGTCAAGGTACAAGACTTAGTGATAAATCAAGTTTTAATATAGTCAAAACCTACTATTTTATGTTTACAAAAAAAATTATAATCGCTCGCCTTTACTTTTTAAGCTTCGCCTCAAAAATTTGCAAATTAAATGTTTTTTTATTAAAATTTTCAAATTGCTCGCTCGCCCCATTTTTTTGGAGTCCAAAAATCCGTAGAACAAGAAATTAAATTGGTGTGGCCTTACGTTCTGTCATGTTACCTGATAGCAAAACAATAATCAGTAACAGGAAGGATGTTCAAGACAATTTCACTGATGAATCAAAAAGTTAATCTACTATATGCCAACCATTTCATTTAATATAAGTTATCATCACCATATTAAATAAATTGAAAAAATAGGTTTTTTGCTTTTGATAAGAGCAGAGAACATTGTACAACTCCAGTGTAGTAGATAGTAACGGAAAGGAATTTATTTTAGAATTATGCATTACCTAGGCAGAGTTTTCATCTTGCAAATACAGTTTCAAAGGATAAATGACATTGTTTGATGTTTTCTTCCAATTATGACCAATCTGAAATTGTGTATTTTTCTTAAACTATAAAATAAAGCATTTTTTTTTAGAAAAAATCTTTTCTGTTACCAACTCTGTCCTGTTAAGTATATTTTTAAACCTTTTGTATTGCAAATGCTAAAATCAATAATTGGCATTTGATAAACTATTGCAGGATATAATAGTAAACCACAAATAGTGTCTTAAACTTATTCCTTATTCCCATTAGAAACTTTTTAAAATTGATTCACTTTGGTAACAGGATTTTTTTTGTACCATTTTTTTAAATTGCCATTGCTACCACATTTAAGAATTGTTTGAATTCTGATTCATCAATGTGTGTTCTTTGATTTGTGATATTAAAATATCGGGTCTAAAAACATTTTTTTTGTGTTTTTCTTATTGCTAAAAATTATACTTTTTCAGATATTGTCTCAGGTAACGTTCATTGAAATCCGAAACTTTACTACAGGCACGAGCATAACATTGAGTCTAGACCCTTTGCCATCAGGTTTTATATTTAAAAAATAATCAGAATTGCAGTAGATAATATATCACCAAACTTTTTAAGTATTGCGCTGCCTTATCTGTTTTCGTCTAGAAGATTAGAAACAGTATGTGTGGTTTTGCTGACCATATACATATACAGTTATGTCGAACTCAGGGCGTTAATTCGAGCTTTTGCGCTAGTTTGCAGAATATTTTTTGCATGTATCTTGCATAATTGGTCCTCGTCCTGAAAATATACATAAAATGTACAGAACAAAGTTATCACTTATCAATCAGCAGAATTAGATGTTGCATTACCAATTATTATTTATTTATGTACTATGTATTCCTCTGTATTTTGTTCACTTAAGTATTACGTTACCAGCGAAATCCTGCTAAGGAATAAAGCTGCATTTGAACTAGAAATTTTAAAAACTTTATAATTCGACTAATAGCATGGCGGATTAATTTTATTTATCTGTCTTCAAAAAAGTTATGTTTGAAGTTGCTCCAATCTTGAAACTTTCATTTCTGCATTCTCTCTTTCATTAAACTGCGATCAAATCTGTGTAAAGACTCCATTAGAATTCAGTTTATCACTTCATCATGACTTACAAATGTATGTTCAATAACAACTTAATTGAGTGTTTTCAACCGTCTTAATTTCCTTCCAATTACATCTTATACGATACTAACAAGTGTAAATGTCTCATAAACTTTTAAAATTGATTGAAATATATGCAAAGAATGATACCTGTTGTCGTGTCATTAATCTCTGTAGGGTCTTTGTAGCTTTTCTCATTATTACTTGTATAAAGCATATAATTTTACGTGTTTTATAATTGTATTGTTAGAAAACCAATAACATTCCATGTAAATTACATTACCGCTATGTGAGACAGACACTTACAGATGAAGGAGAAAATTGTGGGCGTGATTTCCCGCCATGATTGACAGAAAAGCTTGATATTATGTTATTAGTACATCTTCCCGACACTTATTATCAAGAGAAAAAATAATGTACGTTCTAGATGTAACCGAGGATAATTACTGTGCTTGTTCTACTGGGATAATTTTAATGAAGGCGAATCAATTTTACTGTTCTTATTCTGGGGATGTATAGTGGTAATACTTCTTGTGTTTTAATCAAATTTGGAAAACTAAAAATCCTTAATTATTTGTTGAATGTGCATTTGCCGTAAATATGAAATCTGTGTTGCTACAGTTACTATTTCTTGCTTTACTTTTACATGGATCATTCCAATATAATACCTACCCGAGACGGTATGTCCGAGATCATAGTGCTCATCTGGAGGCTTGTCCTTTACATTGCCGGTGCATGGACCTAAATCAAAGGTCTGCTAGAGGGCTATTTGATTCCTGGAATGTAGATCAGTCGTGGCAAAATACGGAACCGGACGACACTGGAAGATCTGTGGTATGTCAGGGACTAAGAGAGCTTCCCGCACGGATACCCTCAGGTGAGAAACTCAGATTGGTGACCTTTAATACATGTGAGCATTATTGGTTCGTAGTCATAAGTCAAACCTTTGCTTTTTCTATGTATAGACTTTTTTAAAGATAGACAGGGAATAAGAAAAAATTAACTAGTCTCCCCGTCGATTTATAAAACACATAATCCACGTACAATAAGCAAATTTCAGATATTGATTATATGTACCTTAAATATTCTATGTTCAGCTTTCAATGATTTTATTAATAGAAATAAAAAAGCGAGTGTTCAGGGAAAAGATATTCATCATATCGTCTTGTATAAATATATATGTGTATGGGTATTATAAATTAAGAATAAAAAATTACGGCTCCCAGATTAATAAGCTACTCAGACATGCCACCTAATGAATTTGATATTTTTTTACGTGGTTTGAACCCTGAGAATAGCAAATGCTGCTTAATTTGAACCCCTGGAAAAAATTGAACCCCAAAACTTTTGAATCCCCCCTTGGAGCAATTACCCCCACACTGAATTCCAGCCTTTCCTTTGTAGTATGTTCAAGGCGAATAGAATGGGAAATAACTATTACATATGATTAGACCGATTTTGTCATTTGTTTTCGTTTGGGACCGTGCATCCATTTTCTTTATATATGGAAAATACATTAGCTTGTATTGTTTCTTTTTATTCCATAAGCGATACATAGTTGATATTTCAATATTTTTTTTTATTCTAGGACAGCAGAGTATATCATAATTTCGCAGTGTTATTTTCGTTCTAAACAAGCGGTAAACAAATAATCAATTAACAGTTTTAAAAAACTCAAAGAAAAAAAGCGACCACCACTTGAAAATATCTTAGTTTTTAACAGTGTCCTTTGCAATACAAATAATATCCCTAAAATCACGATTAATGGTGAGCTTATAAACCAAACGGCATGACCTGGATGTAGTACTTGAACGTTATACTTCAGACTGAATTTTAAGTCAAGTGCAACGTTAAAACCTCGACAAAATCATTATGTAGACTATTTGGATATGTAAGCTAGGGCAGAGGCTCTGATGGATACCAAACAAATGTACATGTGATCACATGTATATGTAACATTTCAAAGTTTTAAAAAGTAAGTTCAGTTGTCTCTGTAACAGGTTGTCATCTTAATAAACTTTATTTAAGTAAATGAGACAACAACCAAACAACACAAATACGTAGCAATGTATTAAGCAGAGGCGGATTTAGAGGGGGGCCAGGGGGCCCGGCCCCCCCCTTTTGGGGAAAAAATTTGGTTGCTTATATAGGGAATCACTGAAGCGTGACTGGAGCGGGCCCCCTCTTATGTCAGTCAGTGGGCCCCCACTTATGAAAATTTCTGGATCCGCCACTGTTAAGTTTTATCACAATTTGACGTTCTTCGTGCTTCAATTTTCAGTACTCCTATTCATCTCTATTGCTATTGGAATTTGATGTGACTGTCATAGAAGTGAGAGCTAGCTTTGAAACCAGGTTCAATCAACCATTTTCTACATAAGAAAATGCCTGTACCAAGTCAGGAATACGACAGTTGTTATCCATTCTTTGGTGTGTTTAAACTTTTGATTTTGCCATTTGATTGGGGACTTTCCTTTTTGAATTTTCCTTGGAGTTCAGTATTTTTGCGATTTTACTTTTTGCTAAGGACAAATCGAATCCATCCTATTTTCATGTTAGACATTGTAGGGTATAAATGTTTCAAAAGGGTTTAACAATACTAGTATGAAGTGATCACAACAACACAGATACTGATGAGATCTTAAGCAAGTTTCAATAATAATCATAGAAACGTTTCCATATATTATATATAAGTTGCTAAAATTGAAAGCATTTATTCAGTTGCAATTTTTAAAAATAATGTAGTATCTTTTAACTTTCAATGAATCGAAGCAAGCCTAGTCAGTGGCAGATCCAAAACTTTTAATAAGGGGACCCCGCTGACGGACCTAAGAGAGCCGGTACAGTTGCGTTTCAGTGATCTATATAATCAACCCAATTTTTTTATCACGAAAAGGGAGGGGGCAGGGCTCCCTGTTCCCGCCTATGTCTAGTTCATGGACATATATAAGTTTGTCGAATATACAATGACCTCAGTTAGCATCATACACACCCTCTTTACTATACACGTAAATTCAAAGGTTAAGAGGGCTTTGACCTTTTTCCTTGAGAACCATCTACTTAACATATAAAGATATTCTATACAAAGCTTGCCATTGTTAGAAGTATCTTCAGTACTTCAGTAAGTATGTGACAAGATTGAGGATTAGAGTTTATAACAGTTCATAATCTTAATAAATACTCCATAAAATATTCATTTAAACGACATCATTGTAGTTCAACGTGTTAGGTGAAACGATTACATAGATATGTTTGACCCGAAGATTGTAACCGATTTACTGGGTTTATGATAAACAGACCCAAATACTATAACCGGTTGAATGATCAAAAAATTATTCTGATGATGGAGACAATAGAGGGATTGGTTGTTGTTTGCTGAACGTTCAGTTTAGATTAAACATATTTCTTTATAATGGATTGAGAAACAAGTTATTGCAACTTATATTAATCCCTTTCCACTTTGCGGGTGCGAGTGCTACTTTGTAGCGGCATTAGTCTGCTCTTTTTTCGAAATCTACAAGGGTGTCTTTAACGTGCAAGAGATATGGCTCTCTCTTGACATGGGTCAGCCATTTATGGTCCCCTTCCGACGGACTATCATTTCATTGCAAATAGAAGGAAAAAGATTATACCACACGATATATAGAATAAAGTTCTGTCTTGATGAAAAGTAAAATGTCTTTGATTCTAAGCGTTCAAATATATAAGGGAAACGAAACCAGGTTGGTATATCGTATACTTTACATCAGACAGTAGTTTGTATGATTATGCATGACCATTCACAACCATTGAAATACTAAGGCTTCTCTACCTCAGGAATAGATTACCTTAGATGTAATGGTAAAACTTTTAGGAATTTTTGGTCTTCAATACTCTTCAACTGGGTACTTTATTAGGACTGTTTAACTCTTTTTATTCGAGCGTCACCAATGAGTTTTTTTGTAGACTTTTTTCACGCGTCTGAGCAAATACAAAATTTCAATTCTGGTATCTATGATAAGTTTATTGACAGCGTGAATGATAAAATAGAAATGATAAAAAAGGAAATATGATAACACAAGAAATGTTTCATGTTAAAGATAAGAGAAAGCCCGATTTTCACTAACTTAGTATTTTTTTTAAACTTCACTTTTACTTTAATTTGTAAAACATTACCAGTTTAAAAGAAAATCACACACGTTTGCTCTTTCATACTAGAATTAATTTGCCAGATATTTCATTTATGGTATCTGCAATCAGCGATGCATTAAACACTCACATATAACATATGTCCATTAATTGATGATGCAGTATCAATGTGAAACAATCTTCATCGTGATGATAGGTCGTCAGAGTAACGAATCTATTTATTCTCATAATTTTCGAGGCAGAGAACTTTTCATGGTTTTATATACATATGTCTTATTATTACTTTTAGTAGGTACTAATATCGGCTTATGAAATTATCGCACCTGTTTTCTCTTCCCATTTCTCATTGTTGTGTGTGTATAATTATTTTATTACAATTTACTTTCAAATTTCAAATTATTTTCTGATTGTCTTCGTGATTATGTTCTTGTAGTCATCTATATATGTACAATCTTACACAAACTAACTCAATACGTAAAAAATCTATAATTCTGGTTTGGTCGGCTGTCGTACATGTACTTTCAAAAACCGTAAGCTGAATATGGTTACTAGTACTTATTTATGATGCAATTTTAACCCTTCCTGTGTAGAAATTTCAAGACAAGTCTGCATTGAGGACCTGAGCTCAACCTCATGTTTTATTGGGTATTGTGTTTTCAGTCATTAGTTTTGTAGATCATATTTTTGAGCTTATGTGTCTCTTTGGTATCTTTTGGTTGTTCCAAATTGTCAGTTTCTCTCTAACTTTATGTAAATATTGTTTATCTTTCCTCACTTTTCAATTGCAGCTTTTCAAATGAACTTTCTGAGTTCCCCAAATTTGTCTCACTACTTAAGATCTGATACAAGAGCTCCCTATATTAAAAGCAAATCCGAGGTCTCGTGTACTTTGTTTAAGAAAATAAACACCTAATCATCAATGATAATTTAAAAAAAAAAGAAATAATAACATTAATCAAAATGACAAAGTTAACACTTTAATACATAAATGATTTTTAACCACAGATTTATCAGTAAAAATTGTCTGATACATTTTGTACTATATCAAATTAACCGAATTGTAAAGTATGTTGAATACGAAATGTAACAAAACATAGAACTACAATATTTAGTGTAAAATGCATGCGCAGATTCATGCACTAGTATCTCTTTTTTATAATGTGTTGCTTTCTTAAATAAAAGTCCACCAATTCAATGGTCTTCAATACAGAGGGGAAATCCCGCATCCGAAGCCATGCTTCAGCTGGCCCTTAAACAAAAAGGTACCAGTTCAGTGATAAAAGACGTCATTACTAAACTCCGAAATATACAAATGATATCTCTTCTTCATCCATAATTTCGCCTTTACTTTCTTCAAATTCGTCTGCAGTTTGCAATGGTGGTTAAACGACAAGACATACGTTAAATCAAATTCAAGTTCATCAATCAATTATAAATATTATCTTATCGCAACTTCAACTTGCTGAAACGTTCTTATCAGTATTAGATCTTTTTAGATTTGTTGAGGGTTTTTATAAATGCAGCGATGTAATTGAAAATTAGTGAAAAATATCCTGATGTAATTCCAGCCGGATATCAATTAAAACTTCAAGCTTCAAAGCAATTAAATCATACCTTACTTGACAAGCATCACAGTACGTTCACAGACAAACTCAGTTGCGTTTTTGTTTTAAATTTAAAATTAGAAAATATTAGTTAAAAAAAGCTTTCCCCCCTTGGCGTCTTCGCATTAGATTAAAATCAGATACCAAAAAATCCATTTATTTTAAAGCTGTCAAAAATGATGGGGAGAGTATTTAATAGAGCACGACTTAATTTACGATATAGTTTTGCAGTCCTATATCATCCAAATAACCAACATTGGTAAAAAGTTCCTGATCTTAAAATTGTCCTTCTTTTATCAATACACATCATAAAAAATGTAAAATTGGTACTGAATTAACGTTTATACTCAAAATTATATATGAACGACACTATATTTAAGTATAATTGACTTACACTGTATCTTTATTTAAAACAACAAACAAGTAAAACAGTGGCGGATCCAGAAGGAGGGTTCCGGGGGTTGAAACCCCCCCCCCTTTTTTGGCCGATCAATGCATTTGAATGGGAGCATATAGTTGGAATCCCCCGTTTACTCTGTGTTGGCCCCCCTTTTTTAAATGGCTGGATCCGCCACTGGTAAAAACTTTTCCTGTTCTGTATCCCCTCTCACCTCGAAAACTCAAATCAAAAGCATCTGAAATCCCCGGATATATGCATACTTAAATATATATGTAGTTCTGTGACCAAAAGGGACAGAAAAAAAATAGAAATTTCCAATATGGTCAACTTTGCATATGTGAGTTAAAACCATAATGTCTTAATAACTTCATCAACGGAGAATCTATGTGCATTAGTATTGACAACAAAAGAGACGGAATATAGCTTAAGTACAGCTGAAACTGAATAGTCGAAAAGAAAATGAAATTAAAAACAGGGCAAAAATCAGAACTACGAAAGTTAAAAAACTCCAATTACAAAACTTAAGTCTATGAAACACGAACTCTTAAACAAAACCAGAGTGATCTCAGTTGTGTCAGGTGGTTAAACAGAACATGCTCAGCACGCATCGTGTTACTCATGGTGAAAAAATAGATGACAATATATAAAAAAAAAGATGTGGTATAATTGCATGGCAATGAAGTATGTATTGATAGGAATATGGAAACAAACATTTTAACATAACTACCACTATATCAATCCCATAATGTGTAAATAGTATAGGCCTCATGTCTTATTTTAAAGAATGTAGTGAATTAATATTCAACATGCAAGCTACATATATTTTGAAAAATCTATGTATCTAGTATAAATTTTGTTTATGAAATAATTTTTATAATTGCTACGTCAGGTCAAGTCATTGCTATCATTGTATTACATGCAATGAATGCACATTACACGTTTTTACACGTTATAAATGCATGTCAATTGGCAAACTGTATAAAATCTGACTGATTATTTACATAGTAATGTGCCCTTGCAATGATGTCTTGCAGCAACAATTAAGCATATGTTATATGTATATATAGATGATTTATATACAAAAGATGCATATGTTATAAGTATTAATTAATGGAGACAGCTTCTAGAAACACCAATTAACTCTGTACTCCTTGAGACAAAATATAAACAATCAGCAAGCTATTTGTATGATTTTATCTCTATACACTGCTGAGACGGTGATGGCAAAAAACTTAATCTAATATTTATAATGACGAGAGTGGATGTATTCATAAACTAATTACAACGCTTGATACGACGACAAATGTTATTCAATAAATACCTTTTTCGTAGAATAAGATAAACAAAAATAAATCGCCAATGATAGCCTCAACTTGCCAGATTTCTTTTATTTCCTTTTTTTTTCAATTTAAAATGTCTTCGTAATAAACAACCGATGTATTTAGTTGTAACGCTTGTTCAGTTTTGAAACTTTTGAAAGGCGTATAGGTTTTGTGTTTTTATAAACTGATACTGATTTGTTATCTGCCTTCTTCTTTCAAGTGATTGGCTTATGTCGTCAAGTTCTCGATCTGCACACTATTGTTTTGAGGGTCAGATAAAGCAAGCCTCCGGTGCGGGAGTTTTTCGATGTGTTGAAGACCCATTGTTGGCCTTCGTATGTTTTCTGATCTTTGGTCGTGTTTGTTGTCCTCTTTAACACATTCTCCATTTCTATTCTCAATTTTACTGTATTGTATGAGTCGAACTCGATAGCATTTCATTGCTTTACAACACAATACACATTAATATTACTGCTTTTTTAAATATAATTTAGTGAACAAACCAGATTTTAACTGGTTTTTTTTTCCAGTTATATCAGGGCCTTTTATAGCTTGCTGTATGTGTGATTTAGCTCAATGTTGAAGGTCGTATCTGCTTGATAGTTGTAACAAATTCTATTTTTTGGAAGTCAAATATATGTGCTTGTTTTGCTCAATCTGCAGTTTTCCGTGTTTTTTCTCGCGATTTATTTTTTTTACCTTCACTCTTACTTGTGTGGTTTTTTTTACCCCACTATTTTCAAATTAACTTAGTTTGTCCATTGAAGTCCTTATGCATATGCTGCCATGTAATTCAAGATGAAATTGGAATATTAAAAACAAAGATAAAAGCGACAATATAGAGAACTCAGCGTGTTATTAAAGTACATTGCGAGTCCTCGGAAAAGCGTTTCTCTTTTAATCCCCAAGAAGGATATGATTATAGATCGAAGTTCAGAGAGCGTGTAGTCGTCAGATCAACAGAAAATATTTACGTTATTTCCACCAAAGAATATCATTCTTGTAGGTTATGCTTTTATCTGCTTTCTGTTTGTAAAACGCCAAACGCTATAACTTGAGAACATATGTTAAATCTATATCAGTCAAGACATTAGGTTTAAACGTGTTTACTCGAACTGAATATTAATTCTGAGATACGTATCTAAATCTGTTTCTGCTTATAGAGAGTACAGCATATAATTCTAAATCAGAAATAATAAATCCCCTTTGATGTCTGTACTTACGTAACTAAAACATGTCATTAAAGTCAAAGCCAAGGAAATAAAACATAGAAGGACTTTAATGTATCGTTATGTTACGATTTTAATACCATTCTTGATATCATCTCAACACACCCTATTATAAAATATCGGTACCTCAAGTACAATAATATATGTAATCCCACTTTCTATATAAAACGAGTGTTTTTGCAACTGTGTCTGCGTTTGCTATTGCAATTGCAATAATTTATGTTGGATTACGCAAACGTGATAGCAATTGCTCCTGCCTTACAGCAGGATGTGCTCAAGATTTGTTAGCTTTAACTTATGTTATTACACACCTGTGGTAATTTCTGCTATAATGTTTTGCCTTTTGTCTCAAGTCAGGGAGATTCAGGACTAAATATGTATACATACATGTAAAAAGATGTTGTGTGATTTCATATGACAGTTCACAAGTCCAAATGGCATGGGTGTGATCAAATGCCTGTATGGATTACCGTACAACAACAAAGAGCAACCCCAATATCATATACCCAAAATATCTTCTTTTTAAGTATAAACCCTGATCCATGATAGAGATAATAACGAGAATAATTCGGATTTATACCACATTTGATAGTATCACGATAGTTTAAAATTATAAATTTAATCAGTTATAAGTATATTGATGATCAGTAAATAGCCGCATTAAAAGTATTTATTAAATGTTCTTTTAGACATGGTTTAAGCTCTTATTGTTAGAAATAAAATTACTTAGAATAGTGCAGTGATATGTCGAGATGACCTTTTGTAATCCAAAGCTTCTTAGTTCTCCCGACATGCCTTGTTTATTAACATACAGAAAGATTTTACCGCCAGTCACTGATCATCACTCACTTGAAATACGATTACAGAATATAAAAAAAAAAATCAGAAATCATATATATACATATTTTGGTGTTGTGTCTCTGTTGTGTCGTAGTTCTCTTATATTTGATACATTTCCCTCAGTTTTAATTTTTAACCCGGATTTGTTTTTTTTTTTTTTTTGTATCGATTTATGAATTTTGAACAGCGGTATACTACTGTTGCCTTTATATGAATTGAATATGTTGATTTGTTGATTTGTTATTAATGATATGTGTTTTCCAGGGCCGTAACTAGACCCTTTTAATACTGAGGCAAAATATATTCGCCGAGCGTAGCGAGGCGGAAAGGTTTCGACGAGGGGTCTGGGGGCCGCTTAAGGCCCCCATAAGCTCTGAGAAAATTAACGCAAAATCGTGCATTCTGAGCGTTTCCCGGACTCTTTCCTACATATAAACGCAAATCATTTTTAGCTATATATATTTAGCTATAATATTTTTAGACAATATTCTAGTCTCAAAGCAAAAACATAGATTCATTGTTATTTAAGACATTAAAGTTTTATGAAATTCAAAACATTTAAGGACCGATATGTAGGATAAAGTAAAAATCGTAATTCTCATAATCATTAATACCGGATCTGTCTGTCTGTTCTTGTCTTGTATTGTGCTGACTTGAGATTTTTTATGACTAGATTTAAATATAGTGACAGTCATTAGTGCAGTAATATACGTTACATGAGGAAAAGAGGAAATTCCTTCCTGTTCACTTTAACAATAGAGGAATTGATGCAATCAACATCAGCAACGTTCTACATCACAAGGAGGTAACATCTAAAATTCCTATTTATTTTCAAAATCAGTCTGTTCCTATTGTATCCTACAGTTACACCAAAACCATTGCACCCAAAATATTTAACTATAAACAAGCATTACAGGACCTTGATTTAGAACAATACCTAAATAAACCTCTGACATGTGACTGTTCCAACTCGCCTTACAATTACAGCCCCTCTGGCCATGTTATTACTGGGGATCTAAACATAATTCAACATGAAAATCTCCGAAAGGTGATTTCTCGTGGTCCTAAGTTTAGAGAACCCCAACACATCAATTGGAACCATAACTTCAAAATAATTATGGATTCCATTGAGAACTACGCCAGAGCATGGGCTAAGCGAGAAGAAGTGCAACTGGACACTTTGTCAGAATGGGTCAAAACAATCAGGTCTCTTATAAAACGTCGCATTCATAAGTTGAAAAACTGTGTGAATGATCGACCTAAGTCCATTTTCAGTGACAAAGAGGCTGTGAAATGTCTATCATCTCTTCAAGATAAGTATGTTGTTGTTCCTGCGGACAAAGCTTCAAATAATATTGTCTTTGTATGTAAATCGTATTATTACGAGTGTCTTATAAAAGAATTAGGAATAAATGAACACTCAGGTAATCCCACATACAAAAACATATCATTTGACAAGGATGAGATTTTGGCGAATCATAAGTCCTTCATGGCTTCTATGAACATTGCATTGAACAACAAATCGGAGGACTTACCTTGTTTGTATTGGATACCTAAACTTCACAAAATTCCGTACAAACAACGGTACATTGCCGGCTCATCTGCTTGTTCTACTAAAGAATTGTCCATTAGATTGACTAAAATTCTGTCCGCAGTTAAAGAGGGTCTTCAGATATACTGTGAAACTGTTTACTCACGTAGTGGTATTAACCATATGTGGATTCTGAAAAACTCTAAAGAACTTCTGGATAATTTTAAATCTCGGTCTTTTTCTGAAATTAGTTCTATTAAAACTTTTGATTTTTCAACCTTGTATACAACCATTCCCCATGTGAAATTGAAAACCCGTCTAAAAGAAATAATTCACAATGCTTTTCATCATAAAAATGGTAGCATACGCTATAAATTTATCACTTTGGGATACCATAAGGCATATTTTGTTAATAAGGAACAAAAGGGTAAAACATACTACACAGAGGAACAAGTGATCAGTATGCTGGAGTTTCTTATTGACAACATATTTGTTGAATTTGGAGGTAGACTTTTTCAACAAATTGTCGGCATTCCTATGGGAACGAACTGTGCGCCTCTCCTTGCCGACCTCTTCTTATTTTCATATGAATCGGAGTTCCTTCAGACACTTGTCAAAAACAAGAAGATCAAAGAAGCCAGGTTATTTAATTTCACTTTCAGATATATTGATGATGTTCTTTCCATTAACAATCCGAACTTTTCTGATTGGATTCCATTAATATACCCACCAGAACTAGAAATTAAAGAGACCACAGACACGGCTTCCTCTGCCTCATTTTTAGACTTATACCTCGAATTTGACATACACAGTCATCTCAGTACCAGAATCTATGACAAACGAGACGATTTTAATTTTGAAATTATCAATTTCCCCCATCTTAGTAGTAATATACCAACTTCACCTGCATATGGAATATACATTTCCCAACTTATTAGGTATTCAAGAGCTTGCAGCTCCTATTCAGACTTTGTAAAACGTCACCAGTGTCTGAGCAGAAAATTGATGAACCAGGGGTATGTCAAAGAACGTCTCGTCCTTTTTCTAAAAAAGTTCATCGGAAGATACCCAGAACTTGTTGATAAATATTCCGTATCAACTTCACAAATAATACAAGATGGTCTTGAAGTATAGATTTTGCGTACTGACGTTTGTTATCATCTTAATTACGTATTATAGTATTCTTTTATATGTCTTTTTTAGATATTCATTTGAAGTGACTCTGTGGTTACGTAAAACCACATACTTTGAACGGCAAAATTATTTCATTTATTGATATTACTTTTACTTAAGATCTTGACATACTATGAATGACTAAACTGTTTTATTCAATAAGACTACTTTTTCTGTTTAGTCTGTTTTTTATGATATACATTTGACGTGAAACTGTACTTATGTATCCCGTCATACTTTGAACCACACCATTATTTTATTTATTATTATTACTTTTACTGTTAAATCTGGTTTTTGTTATATCTACTTTACTTGAGTCTGCATTTATGTATGCCGTCATACGACAAAATTATTTTTATGTCTACATGTACCTGTGCGAATTTCAAACGCGCAATTTTACACCAGTAATGAAAACCTTCTATCATTTATGGGTAGACTTTACATAGATAAATTCAGCCGTATTTGACGTGAAACTGTACTTATGTGTCCCGTCATACTTTGAACCACACCATTATTTTATTTATTATTTTTACTGTAAGTCTGTTTTTTGTTATATCTACTTTACGTGAGTCTGCATTTATGTATGCCGTCATACGACAAAATTATTTTTATGTCTACCTGTGCGAATTTCAAACGCGCAATTTTACACCAGTAATGAAAAGTTAAACCTTCTTTCATTTATGGGTAGACTTTACATAGATAAATTCAGCCGTATAAGAAAAGCAAAATGAGAATGTTAAATTTGATGTATGCCTTTTTGTGCTACTTTGTTACATTTGTTGTTTATGTAGTGATATTAAGATGATAACACAATATTGACTGTTGTACCCCTATTTTTGACATTTTTACTCTTTGAGTATGTTTGTTTTGTTCATGCATCGTTGACAATGTAATGGAATTTGAAGCGACTGTCATACAAGTAAGAGGTTTAGCTAGCTATAAAACCAGGTTCAATCCACCATTTTCTACATTCGAAAATGCCTGTACCAAGTCAGGAATATGACAGTTGTTATCCATTCGTTTGATGTGTTTGGACTTTTGATTTTGCCTTTTGATTTTTGATTTTCCTTTTTGAATTTTCCTCGGAGTTCAGTATTTTTGTGTTTTTACTTTTTAAATACTAGTATTGCTCAAGTCGACACTAGGGACCATATTGACCTTGTTTACGGTATTTATGATTCTTTCATTATTGAAGACCCTCCAGCAACTATCAAGATGAAGAACAGGAATAAAAACTTTGACCATTGATCATTTGTATTTTTTTCTATACATTGACATTGTGTGTGATTAGCTCCCGTGCACGTGTACTTCATATTCCTTTATTTCCTGTTCTAAAAGGGTCTGAACACAACTTAATGCAAATTTAACCCTTGAATATAAAAGGTCATATGGCAATACATTGATGTTTTTTTCAACAAATGATTTGATACCGGGAAATTGGTGGTCTTACTTTAATTTAAACCATGTCAGCTATCTAGTTTTATCCGCAGGCGCTTGGGTATATGATACAGTTATTTTTTTTCTAATTTTTTTGTTGGTTAAAATATTCAATTTTCTATATTTATAATACATATCTATTACTTCTGTGCATAGCTCACCTACAGAAAATACCTAATTTTACAATCCATACTAAGAAAAATTGGGTATGGTTTTATATACAATAAAGGCAGTTTCGTATTCTTTGATATCAAGATGGGCGTCAAGTTGGTTACCTATTCCCTATTCCCTATTCGTTACCTATTCCCTATTCCCTATTCGTTGCCTATTCGTTACCTATTCCCTATTCCCTATTCGTTACCTATTCGTTACCTATTCCCTATTCGTTGCCTATTCGTTACCTATTCCCTATTCCCTATTCGTTACCTATTCGTTACCTATTCCCTATTCCCTATTCGTTACCTATTCGTTACCTGTTCCCTATTCCCTATTCGTTGCCTATTCGTTACCTATTCCCTATTCCCTATTCGTTACCTATTCGTTACCTATTCCCTATTCCCTATTCGTTACCTATTCGTTACTTATTTGATTTTTAATATCCTTCCCCCTTTTTAATTATGGCATGGAATAGTTTAATATGGCTGCCGTTACCTTGGAAACGGCACAATTGTGAAAAAAATGAGCTTTTGGTTTTTGGTGAACTGTTTGGATATGCTTCAACTCAGAATCATCATATTTTAAAACAATGTAGGTGCCCACTATATACAGGTGTTGGATGATTTTGGCGATCATTGGAACTACTATGTTGCCATGGAAACTACACCAAAATTTTAAAAATTCTCAAAATGCTCAAAACTTCATGAAACTTCACAGTAATGATGAGCAACATTGGAGTTGGAATTTCCAAAATAGGTCTTGTTACCATGGAAACAATGCAAAAAGGTCAAAAATTTCAAAAATAAGAATTTTCCGCAAACTGGATGAAACTTTACAGGAATGGTAACTGGCATAGGCAGAGTTGGATTTTGAAGTTAGATTTTTCAAAATGGCCGCCATAACCATGGAAACAGCAAAAATATCAAAAATTCAAAATGTTCAAACTTAATGAAACTTTGCAAAAATGTTACTAGACATCTGTAGATGCTCTCTGACTTTGGAATTGTCAAAATGGCTGTCGCTCACCTGGTAATAGGGGGAAGGGGTGCCTTCCGTTATTGCTAGCAATTACAAATCTAGTTGTTAATAGTCTTACATATGGTAATAGTTCTGAATTGGTTGAGGTAAAAGGATCTTTTTATGACCTATTTATATGTGTTTGTGCTCAACCGATCCTTTTACTTCATGTTCGATACGCATTTGTTCCTTACTTGTTTTTTTATACGTTCTACCTTTTAACTGCTTTATGTCCGTATGTTTGAAAATGGATCTTGGTTCGACGGGATGAAATCACCGTGTTAGCGCTTGCGTAAAAACGAAGATGTGGTATGATTACCAATGAGACAACACTCCACATTAGACCAAAATGACACAGAAATTATCAACTATAGTTCACTGTACGGCCTTCAACAATGAGCATAGCCCAAACCGTGTAGTCACCTATAAAAGGCCTAGACATGACAACCTCATACAATTCAAACAACAAAACTGACGGCCGTATTTCATATACAAAAAAATAAACGGAAATATGTAACACAAAAACAAACGATAACTACTTAATTTCAGGCTCTTGTCTAGGGACAGGCACATACTTACATAATGTGGTAGAGTTAAACATGTAAGCAGGGTGTACATCGTTTCGGAGCATGCTATTACCTTGTTTAATTCGTTCCATCACTCGCTTATAATTCGCTTATAATACGTGTATCTTACGTTGCACCTTTTAAAACATGATTTTCAATTGTTTTGTTGTCTCTGGTGGAAGATTTGGTATAACTCTATAAGTGCATTTGTATCCGTTCCAGCGGTCGGATAATACCCTGTTAAATATTCGTTACTAATTCGCTTTTAAAAAGTTTGTTGTACGTTGCACCTTTTAGAAAAGGATTTCCAATTGTGTTCATATCTCTGGTGGTAATAATGTGTTCTTATAGATGAAATACCCCTATAAGCGCATATGTACTCGTTCCAGCGATCGGTTAATACCCTGTTACCTATTCGTTACCTATTCGTTACCTATTCACTTATAGTACGTTTGTTGTACGTTGCACCTTTTAGAAAAGGATTTTCAATTAAATTCATATCTCTGATGGTAACAATGTGTTCTTAGAGATGAAATGACCCCATTAGAGCGCATGTACCCGTTCCAGCGCTCGGTAAATAACCTGTTACCTATTCGTTACTTATTCGCTTTTAATGCGCGGGGTATACGGTGCACCTTGAAATAAATCGTTTTTTTAATTGTGTTCAGGTCTCTGGTGGTAAGAATGTGTTCTTAGAGATGAAATGACCCTATTAGCGCGCATGTACCCGTTCCAGCGCTCGGTTAATACCCTGTTACCTATTCGTTACCTATTCGTTACCTATTCGCTTATAATACATTTTTTTATACGTTTCACCTGTTAGAAAAGGATTTTCAATTATGTCCATGTCTCAGGTGGTAACAATGTGTTCTTAGAGATGAAATGACCCCATTAGAGCGCATGTACCCGTTCCAGCGCTCGGTAAATAACCTGTTACCTATTCGTTACCTATTCGCTTTTAATGCGCGGGGTATACGGTGCACCTTGAAATAAATCGTTTTTTAATTGTGTTCAGGTCTCTGGTGGTAAGAATGTGTTCTTAGAGATGAAATGACCCTATTAGCGCGCATGTACCCGTTCCAGCGCTCGGTTAATACCCTGTTATCCATTCGTTACCTATTCGTTACCTATTCGCTTATAATACATTTTTTTATACGTTTCACCTGTTAGAAAAGGATTTTCAATTATGTCCATGTCTCAGGTGGTAACAATGTGTTCTTAGAGATGAAATTACCCTATTAGCGCTGTTGTACCCGTTCCAGTGCTCGGTAAATACTCTTGTTACCTATTCGTTACCTATTCGCTTTTAATGCGCGGGGTATACGCTGCAACTTGAAATAAATCGTGTTTTAATTGTGTTCATGTCTCAGGTGGTAACAATGTGTTCTTAGAGATGAAATGACCCCATTAGAGCGCATGTACCCGTTCCAGCGCTCGGTAAATAACCTGTTACCTATTCGTTACCTATTCGCTTTTAATGCGCGGGGTATACGGTGCACCTTGAAATAAATCGTTTTTTAATTGTGTTCAGGTCTCTGGTGGTAAGAATGTGTTCTTAGAGATGAAATGACCCTATTAGCGCGCATGTACCCGTTCCAGCGCTCGGTTAATACCCTGTTACCTATTCGTTACCTATTCGCTTATAATACATTTTTTTATACGTTTCACCTGTTAGAAAAGGATTTTCAATTATGTCCAGGTCTCAGGTGGTAACAATGTGTTCTTAGAGATGAAATGACCCCATTAGAGCGCATGTACCCGTTCCAGCGCTCGGTAAATAACCTGTTACCTATTCGTTACCTATTCGCTTTTAATGCGCAGGGTATACGCTGCACCTTGAAATAAATCGTGTTTTAATTGTGTTCATGTCTAGTGGTAACAATGTGTTCTTAGAGATGAAATGACCCCATTAGAGCGTATGTACCCGTTCCAGCGCTCGGTAAATAACCTGTTACCTATTCGTTACTTATTCGCTTTTAATGCGCGGGGTATACGGTGCACCTTGAAATAAATCGTTTTTTAATTGTGTTCAGGTCTCTGGTGGTAAGAATGTGTTCTTAGAGATGAAATTACCCTATTAGCGTGCATGTACCCGTTCCAGCGCTCGGTTAATACCCTGTTACCTATTCGTTACCTATTCGCTTATAATACATTTTTTTATACGTTGCACCTGTTAGAAAAGGATTTTCAATTATGTCCAGGTCTCAGACGGTAACAATGTGTTCTTAGAGATGAAATGACCCCATTAGAGCGCATGTACCCGTTCCAGCGCTCGGTAAATAACCTGTTACCTATTCGTTACCTATTCGCTTTTAATGCGCGGGGTATACGCTGCACCTTGAAATAAATCGTGTTTTAATTGTGTTCATGTCTAGTGGTAAGAATGTGTTCTTAGAGATGAAATGACCCCATTAGAGCGTATGTACCCGTTCCAGCGCTCGGTAAATAACCTGTTACCTATTCGTTACTTATTCGCTTTTAATGCGCGGGGTATACGGTGCACCTTGAAATAAATCGTTTTTTAATTGTGTTCAGGTCTCTGGTGGTAAGAATGTGTTCTTAGAGATGAAATTACCCTATTAGCGCTCATGTACCCGTTCCAGCGCTCGGTAAATAACCTGTTACCTATTCGTTACCTATTCGCTTTTAATGCGCGGGTTATACGGTGCACCTTGAAATAAATCGTTTTTTAATTGTGTTCATGTCTGGTGGTAACAATGTGTTCTTAGAGATGAAATTACCCTATTAGCGCGCATGTACCCGTTCCAGCGCTCGGTTAATACCCTGTTACCTATTCGTTACCTATTCGTTACCTATTCGCTTATAATACATTTTTTATACGTTTCACCTGTTAGAAAAGGATTTTCAATTATGTCCAGGTCTCAGACGGTAACAATGTGTTCTTAGAGATGAAATGACCCCATTAGAGCGCATGTACCCGTTCCTGCGCTCGGTAAATAACCTGTTACCTATTCGTTACCTATTCGCTTTTAATGCGCGGGGTATACGCTGCAACTTGAAATAAATCGTGTTTTAATTGTGTTCATGTCTGGTGGTAACAATGTGTTCTTAGAGATGAAATGACCCCATTAGAGCGCATGTACCCGTTCCAGCGCTCGGTAAATAACCTGTTACCTATTCGTTACCTATTCGCTTTTAATGAGCGGGGTATACGGTGCACCTTGAAATAAATCGTTTTTTAATTGTGTTCAGGTCTCTGGTGGTAAGAATGTGTTCTTAGAGATGAAATGACCCTATTAGCGCGCATGTACCCGTTCCAGCGCTCGGTTAATACCCTGTTACCCATTCGTTACCTATTCGTTACCTATTCGCTTTTAATGCGCGGGGTATACGCTGCAACTTGAAATAAATCGTGTTTTAATTGTGTTCATGTCTCAGGTGGTAACAATGTGTTCTTAGAGATGAAATTACCCTATTAGCGCTCATGTACCCGTTCCAGTGCTCGCTAAATAATCTTGTTACCTATTCGTTACCTATTCGCTTTTAATGTTCAGGGTATACGCTGCAACTTGAAATAAATCGTGTTTTAATTGTGTTCATGTCTGGTGGTAACAATGTGTTCTTAGAGATGAAATGATCCCATTAGAGCGCATGTACCCGTTCCAGCGCTCGGTAAATAACCTGTTACCTATTCGTTACTTATTCGCTTTTAATGCGCGGGGTATACGGTGCACCTTGAAATAAATCGTTTTTTTAATTGTGTTCAGGTCTCTGGTGGTAAGAATGTGTTCTTAGAGATGCAATTATCCTATCAGCGCGCATGTACCCGTTCCAGCGCTCGGTTAATACCCTGTTACCTATTCGTTACCTATTCGCTTATAATACATTTTTTTATACGTTTCACCTGTTAGAAAAGGATTTTCAATTATGTCCAGGTCTCAGACGGTAACAATGTGTTCTTAGAGATGAAATGACCCCATTAGAGCGCATGTACCCGTTCCAGCGCTCGGTAAATAACCTGTTACCTATTCGTTACCTATTCGCTTTTAATGCGCGGGGTATACGGTGCACCTTGAAATAAATCGTTTTTTAATTGTGTTCAGGTCTCTGGTGGTAAGAATGTGTTCTTAGAGATGAAATGACCCTATTAGCGCGCATGTACCCGTTCCAGCGCTCGGTTAATACCCTGTTATCCATTCGTTACCTATTCGTTACCTATTCGCTTATAATACATTTTTTTATACGTTTCACCTGTTAGAAAAGGATTTTCAATTATGTCCATGTCTCAGGTGGTAACAATGTGTTCTTAGAGATGAAATTACCCTATTAGCGCTCATGTACCCGTTCCACCAGAGACATGAACACAATTAAAAAACGATTTATTTCAAGGTGCAACGTATACCTCGTGCATTCAAAGCAAATAAGGAACGAATAAGAAGCAGGGTATTAACTGAGCGCTGGAACGAGTTCATATGCGCTAATAGGGGTATTTCATCTAAAAGAACACATTATTACCACCAGAGATATGAACTGAATTAAAAATACTTTTCTAAAAGATGCAACGTACAACAAACGTAATATAAGTGAATAGGTAACGAATAGGTAACAGGGTATTTATCGAGCGCTGGAACGGGTACATGCACGCTAATAGGGTCATTTCATCTCTAAGAACTCATTGTTACCACCAGAGACATGGAGACAATTAAAAATCCTTTTCTAAAAGGTGCAACATACAACAAAAGTATTATAAGTGAATAGGTAACGAATAGGTAACAGGTTATTTACCGAGCGCTGGAACGGGTACATGCGCTCTAATGGGGTCATTTCATCTCTAAGAACACATTGTTACCGTCTGAGACCTGGACATAATTGAAAATCCTTTTCTAACAGGTGAAACGTATAAAAAAATGTATTATAAGCGAATAGGTAACGAATAGGTAACGAATAGGTAACAGGGTATTAACCGAGCGCTGGAACGGGTACATGCGCGCTGATAGGGTAATTTCATCTCTAAGAACACATTCTTACCATCAGAGACCTGAACACAATTAAAAAAACGATTTATTTCAAGGTGCACCGTATACCCCGCGCATTAAAAGCGAATAAGTAACGAATAGGTAACAGGTTATTTACCGAGCGCTGGAACGGGTACATGCGCTCTAATGGGGTCATTTCATCTCTCAGAACACATTGTTACCACCAGACATGAACACAATTAAAACACGATTTATTTCAAGTTGCAGCGTATACCCTGCGCATTAAAAGCGAATAGGTAACGAATAGGTAACAAGATTATTTACCGAGCACTGGAACGGGTACATGAGCGCTAATAGGGTAATTTCATCTCTAAGAACACATTGTTACCACCTGAGACATGAACACAATTAAAACACGATTTATTTCAAGTTGCAGCGTATACCCCGCGCATTAAAAGCGAATAGGTAACGAATAGGTAACGAATGGGTAACAGGGTATTAACCGAGCGCTGGAACGGGTACATGCGCGCTAATAGGGTCATTTCATCTCTAAGAACACATTCTTACCACCAGAGACCTGAACACAATTAAAAAACGATTTATTTCAAGGTGCACCGTATAACCCGCTCATTAAAAGCGAATAGGTAACGAATAGGTAACAGGTTATTTACCGAGCGCTGGAACGGGTACATGCGCTCTAATGGGGTCATTTCATCTCTAAGAACACATTGTTACCGTCTGAGACCTGGACATAATTGAAAATCCTTTTCTAACAGGTGCAACGTATAAAAAAATGTATTATAAGCGAATAGGTAACGAATAGGTAACGAATAGGTAACAGGGTATTAACCGAGCGCTGGAACGGGTACATGCGCGCTAATAGGGTAATTTCATCTTTAAGAACACATTCTTACCACCAGAGACCTGAACACAATTAAAAAACGATTTATTTCAAGGTGCACCGTATACCCCGCGTATTAAAAGCGAATAAGTAACGAATAGGTAACAGGTTATTTACCGAGCGCTGGAACGGGTACATACGCTCTAATGGGGTCATTTCATCTCTAAGAACACATTGTTACCACTAGACATGAACACAATTAAAACACGATTTATTTCAAGGTGCAGCGTATACCCCGCGCATTAAAAGCGAATAGGTAACGAATAGGTAACAGGTTATTTACCGAGCGCTGGAACGGGTACATGCGCTCTAATGGGGTCATTTCATCTCTAAGAACACATTGTTACCACCTGAGACATGGACATAATTGAAAATCCTTTTCTAACAGGTGAAACGTATAAAAAAATGTATTATAAGCGAATAGGTAACGAATAGGTAACAGGGTATTAACCGAGCGCTGGAACGGGTACATGCGCGCTAATAGGGTCATTTCATCTCTAAGAACACATTCTTACCACCAGAGACCTGAACACAATTAAAAAACGATTTATTTCAAGGTGCACCGTATACCCCGCGCATTAAAAGCGAATAGGTAACGAATAGGTAACAGGTTATTTACCGAGCGCTGGAACGGGTACATGCGCTCTAATGGGGTCATTTCATCTCTAAGAACACATTGTTACCACCTGAGACATGAACACAATTAAAACACGATTTATTTCAAGTTGCAGCGTATACCCCGCGCATTAAAAGCGAATAGGTAACGAATAGGTAACAAGAGTATTTACCGAGCACTGGAACGGGTACAACAGCGCTAATAGGGTAATTTCATCTCTAAGAACACATTGCTACCACCTGAGACATGGACATAATTGAAAATCCTTTTCTAACAGGTGAAACGTATAAAAAATGTATTATAAGCGAATAGGTAACGAATAGGTAACGAATAGGTAACAGGGTATTAACCGAGCGCTGGAACGGGTACATGCGCGCTAATAGGGTCATTTCATCTCTAAGAACACATTCTTACCACCAGAGACCTGAACACAATTAAAAAACGATTTATTTCAAGGTGCACCGTATACCCCGCGCATTAAAAGCGAATAAGTAACGAATAGGTAACAGGTTATTTACCGAGCGCTGGAACGGGTACATGCGCTCTAATGGGGTCATTTCATCTCTAAGAACACATTGTTACCATCAGAGATATGAATTTAATTGAAAATCCTTTTCTAAAAGGTGCAACGTACAACAAACGTACTATAAGTGAATAGGTAACGAATAGGTAACGAATAGGTAACAGGGTATTAACCGATCGCTGGAACGAGTACATATGCGCTTATAGGGGTATTTCATCTATAAGAACACATTATTACCACCAGAGATATGAACACAATTGGAAATCCTTTTCTAAAAGGTGCAACGTACAACAAACTTTTTAAAAGCGAAATAGTAACGAATATTTAACAGGGTATTATCCGACCGCTGGAACGGATACAAATGCACTTATAGAGTTATATCACCTCTAAGAGCCCAAATCTTCCACCAGAGACAACAAAACAATTGAAAATCATGTTTTAAAAGGTGCAACGTAAGATACACGTATTATAAGCGAATTATAAGCGAGTGATGGAACGAATTAAACAAGGTAATAGCATGCTCCGAAACGATGTACACCCTGCTTACATGTTTAACTCTACCACATTATGTAAGTATGTGCCTGTCCCTAGACAAGAGCCTGAAATTAAGTAGTTATCGTTTGTTTTTGTGTTACATATTTCCGTTTATTTTTTTGTATATGAAATACGGCCGTCAGTTTTGTTGTTTGAATTGTATGAGGTTGTCATGTCTGGGCCTTTTATAGGTGACTACACGGTTTGGGCTATGCTCATTGTTGAAGGCCGTACAGTGAACTATAGTTGATAATTTCTGTGTCATTTTGGTCTAATGTGGAGTGTTGTCTCATTGGCAATCATACCACATCTTCGTTTTTACGCAAGCGCTAACACGGTGATTTCATCCCGTCGAACCAAGATCCATCTTCAAACATACGGACATAAAGCAGTTAAAAGGTAGAACGTATAAAAAACAAGTAAGGAACAAATGCGTATCGAACATGAAGTAAAAGGATCGGTTGAGCACAAACACATATAAATAGGTCATAAAAAGATCATTTTACCTCAACCAATTCAGAACTATTACCATATGTAAGACTATTAACAACTAGACTATTACCAGGTGAGCGACAGCCATTTTGACAATTCCAAAGTCAGAGAGCATCTACAGATGTTCAGTAACATTTTTGCAAAGTTTCATTAAGTTTGAACATTTTGAATTTTTGATATTTTTGCTGTTTCCATGGTTACGGCGGCCATTTTGAAAAATCTAACTTCAAAATCCAACTCTGCCTATGCCAGTTACCATTCCTGTAAAGTTTCATCCAGTTTGCGGAAAATTCTTATTTTTGAAATTTTTGACCTTTTTGCATTGTTTCCATGGTAACAAGACCTATTTTGGAAATTCCAACTCCAATGTTGCTCATCATTACTGTGAAGTTTCATGAAGTTTTGAGCATTTTTAGAATTTTGAAAATTTTGGTGTAGTTTCCATGGCAACATAGTAGTTCCAATGATCGCCAAAATCATCCAACACCTGTATATAGTGGGCACCTACATTGTTTTAAAATATGATGATTCTGAGTTGAAGCATATCCAAACAGTTCACCAAAAACCAAAAGCTCTTTTTTTTCACAATTGTGCCGTTTCCATGGTAACGGCAGCCATATTAAACTATTCCATGCCATAATTAAAAAGGGGGAAGGATATTAAAAATCAAATAAGTAACGAATAGGTAACGAATAGGGAATAGGGAATAGGTAACGAATAGGTAACGAATAGGGAATAGGGAATAGGTAACGAATAGGCAACGAATAGGGAATAGGGAATAGGTAACGAATAGGTAACGAATAGGGAATAGGGAATAGGTAACGAATAGGTAACGAATAGGGAATAGGGAATAGGTAACGAATAGGCAACGAATAGGGAATAGGGAATAGGTAACGAATAGGGAATAGGGAATAGGTAACCAACTTGACGCCCATGATATCAAGTTCAATTCTCCATGCAGAAACGACCACTTTTTTCTGTGTCCAGTAGCATCGTATATTCTTAAAATATATTCTCGCATAATGCCTGGACCATCGGTGGACATGTAATATTACACAGTGTGACACGTTTACAAATGAAAATCGAACACTCAGACTAATCATTAAGTAGGACAATAAATGAATAAAAGACAAACCCTGGACACAGAAAGTACAAACAATAGACCATCAACTCTGAAAACCAAAAGTAAAAACCTTTAGAAACATGGATTACGAAAATATGCACGGGCGACATCAGAGAGTGAGGAGAACTTGCTTCTTGCAAGACACTTTCTGTGAAAACAATTTGATATGAAGACAATCATATGAAGACAATCTTTTGTTTTAGTTTTTTTTTTTTAAATTTAAAACATGAGGCATTTGCCTCATTTGCCTCAATGTAGTTACGGCCCTGTTTTCTGTACCATTCCAATGTAAATGGTTTATTGAGAAATAAAGATAATATATAAATAATGCAATATTGAAAATACTGATGTTCACCTCTTTTTTGTATTGAGTTTTCATTGTAGTACCGATATTTTTGCTGTTTTACTTTTCATTGCAATATATCTCGTATCTCATTTTATTCATATGAACTATCTACCTTCTACAACCAGATAACACATTAAACAGTTTGAATGAATTAACTTGGCACAATAACTGTTATATTTATCGTTTGGCACAATAACTGTTATATTTATCGTATACAATTTATTTTGTTATATAATCCAGCACCTTTAATCTTTTGACTTGTTATATCTTTAGATCACACACGGACTAATAATAAGTTAGAAAAAAAAAATCATTCATAAAAATAACCATTCATGAATGATTTACTAAAATCATTATATGAATTTACAATGAAAAAGATATTATTGAAGTTTAGTAATGAAATTTATATGTTACTCACGTTCTTTGATATGAGAAAGAATAAATCCGTTTTACCGAAAAAGAAATTAAAAAGTGGGCCGAATGTTGTCACGTATATAATGATACTGTATATCAGTATATATATATATATATATATATATATATATATATATATATATATATATATATATATATATATATATATATATATATATATATATATATATATTGCACTTACTCTAAAGTCTTTTTGTTAATTGAAATTGCTTATTGTGTTCTTTGAGAGCAGCATTTTCAACTGATTTTTATACTTTGTTCTTTTGTTGTACTGCTAAACTACTGTCACAGGTTAGTTACGGGGAGCCGAATGGGGGGGGGGGGGGGGGGGGGAATCTTGTGATTTTGTACTCGAAATTCAATTTTGTACGGACAAACGTGAGTTTTGTTCAACAAAAATGAGTTCAGGTAAACAAAATTGGTAACATACTACAAAATTTAATTTTTGTCATACAAAATTATCTTTTTAGTGGACAAAAGTGAGTTTTGTCATGACAAAATTCATTTTTGTAACACAGACTTTACTTTTATTACCTAATTTGAAAATGGGGCGACAAAAGTCAATTTTGTATGCAAATTAGTTTAGTTTGGATTCTGTGAACTAATTTGCATACAAAAAATCAATTTTGTGTTTATTTTTGTGTAGACAAAATTGAGTTTTGTTAAACAGAAGTGAAAATTTAACACAAAAGTCAATTTTGTGTCACAAAAGTCATTTTTGTCACATAAGTCAATTTTGTGTCACAAAAGTTAATTTTGTCTACACAAAAAATTAACACAAATTGAATTTTGTAATGACAAAATTTATTTTTGTGTTGACAAAATTGACTTTTGTGACACAAAATTAATTCTTTTTTTCTCTTTGTAATGCCAAAATTTATTTTTGTCATGAGAAAGTTCAATTTTGTGGATTTTTATTTGTGTAGACAAAATTGATTTTTGTTAAACAGATGTGAAAATTTCATTTATGTCACAAAAGTTAATTTTGTGTCACTAGAGTCAATTTTCTATGCAAATAATATATTTGCATACCTATTTGACAAAATTAATTGATTAAATTTTGTCATGAAAAAAAAAGAATTTTGTCTACAGAAATGAATTTTGTCTTGACAAAAATGAATTTTGTCTACAAAAATGAATTTTGTCTTGACAAAAATGAATTTTGTCATCACAAAATTGAAGTTCTCATAAAACAAGTCTGCATCACATAGTTTTGTAAGACAAAAATGACTTTGTTATGACAGAATTGAATTTTTGACAAAACCACAAGATTTCAAGATTTCTTTATTTCTCAAACACCATAAAGATACAATGGTACAAAGAAGTTCATCAAAAGTCATATAACATAACACAAACACACATGACAAGATGAGATGAAAATATCAAATAAAATAAAATAAACAGTATAGTAGAGAAGAGTGGTGATTAACCAGGAAGACTCACTTGAAAAGTTATAACCCTGATAAATTTGCACAGCTTTTTCAACTTATTTTTAGTTTTTAACTGAAATAGTTTTTCAAATTTTAGTATGTTACATCTGTGCAAGAAAAAAGTATCCAAATATTGTGCTCGAAAATTTGCCAAAGAACTACACTGCAAAGTGTAATGAAATTCATCACCAATCTCGTTACAATGACATAAGTTACAATATCTAAGGTTTCGCTCAATCTTATTCCATCTACCAGTTTCGATGGGTAACTTATGGTTACCCGTACGAAATCTACAATATGTTATTTTATCTTTATCACTTAAAATATTCAGATATTCCTCAAATTCAAAATTTTGTTTATACAATTTGTAGGCCAAACCTTTTGACGAACAGTCAATATCAGCTCTCCATTTCTGTTGAAACTGATCAAATAACTTTTGTTTTAAACTAATACCCAACCACTTAGAATTAAAATTTCCTTGTGACAACCATATATTGCTGTATCCACATTTATCTAATATATCTTTAATGTATTTCAACCAATCTGACCTAAATTGGTTGTCAGAATTTTTCAAGAACATGTATTTGTATAGTATTTTAGCAATCCTGTTATCATCCCCATTTACCATTTTTGACCAAAAATTAACCATACGCAGCTGTATATATACAGACATGGAATAAATACCAAGTTCACCATAAATCATAAAATTGGGTGTCGACTTCTTAAGGTTTAATAATAGTTTACAAAATTTTAAGTGCACTTTTTCTATAATATCAGTATTACTGAAACCCCAAATCTCACAACCATACAGGAGAATTGGCTTCACAATTTTATCAAAAAGATCATATTGTGATTTCACTGACAAGTTGTGCAACCTCCCTTTTTTCAATACTTCATACATTGCTTTATTTGCTTTTCTAACTAAAATCTTCTTAGCACTCATAAAGCTACCTGTTCTTGAAAAATTCAACCCAAGATATGTCAATTCATTGACTATCTCCAATGCATTTCCGTCATATATAAAGTTAATATTTTTGGGTAATCTACCACCAGAAAAAATTATAATCTTAGTTTTACTTGTATTAACTTTTAATTTCCAGGTACTGCAATATTCAAAGAATATATCTAATTGCAACTGTAGATCGGATGCATTATCCGAAAATAACACTGTATCATCTGCGTACAGTAACACAAACAGTTTTAAGTAGATATCAAACTCATTCTCTATTTCATCAGTAATACAATATAAACCACATACACAAGAGTCCCATTCGGCCCCCGGTATTAGTGGGAGGGTTGGCGCTTGCAAACATGTTCAAACCCGCGACATAATATTTGTCCATGTTTCAAGTCAGGAGCCTGTATATTTGACTACCGTGTTGTCGTTTGATCATGTTTGGTTTTTGTTTATTGTTAATTACTAGAGACGTTACATTATTGCTGTTTACAGTTTATCTATATCTATTATAGTATTCAGGGTAATAACCAAAAACAGCAAAATTTCCTTGAAATTACCAATTCAGGGGCAGCAACCAGACAACGGGTTGTCTAATTCATCTGAAAATTTCATGGCAGATAGATCTTGACCTGATAAAGAATTTTACCCGATGTCAGATTTGCTCTAACTGCTTTGATTTTTGAGTTATAAGCCAAAAACTGCATTTTACCCCTATGTTCTATTTTTAGCCATGGGGCGGCCATCTTGGTTGGTTGGCCGAGTTACCGGACACATTTTTTAAACTAAATACCCAAATGATGATTATGGCCAAGTTTGGTTTAATTCGGCCAAGTAGTTTCAGAGGAGAATATTTTTCTAAAAGATTACTAAGATTGACGAAAAATGGTTAAAAATTGACTATAAAGAGCAATAACTCCTAAAGGGGTCAACTGACCATTATGGTCATGTTGACTTATTTGTAAATCTTACTTTGGTGAACATTATTGCTGTTTACAGTTTATCTCTATCTATAATAATATTCAAGATAATAACCAAAAACAGCAAAATTTCCTTAAAATTACCAATTCAGGGGAAGCAACCTAACAACGGGTTATCCAATTCATTTGAAAATTTTATGGCAGATAGATCTTGACCTGATAAAGAATTTTATCCATGTCAGATTTGCCCTAAATGCTTTGGTTTTTGTGTTATAAGCCAAAAACTGCATTTTACCCCTATGTTCTATTTTTAGCAATTGCGGCCATCTTGGTTGGTTGGCCGGGTCACCGGACACATTTTTAAAACTAGATCAATGATGATTGTGGCCAAGTTTGGTTAAATTTGGCCCAGTAGTTTTAGAGGAGAAGATTTTTGTAAAATATAACGACGACGGACAACGACGACGACGGACGCCAAGTAATGAGAAAAGCTCACTTGTCCCTTCGGGCCAGGTGAGCTTAAAATAAGGATATATGATATGACATATACAAATGTAACAATAAGGATATGTGGTATGACATATTATAAAAGGTCATGTGGAATAGAATATAAGAATAAGATCATTTGGTATGACTTAAAATAAGGGCATGTGATTTGAAATATAAAAATAAGGACATGTGGTCAGACATATAAAATTAAGGATATGTGGTATATAATATAAAAATAAGGACATGCGATATGACATATTAAAATAAGGACATGTGGTTTGACATAAAACAAAAAAACAGGTGTGTGCTATATGTATATATACATGTATGTTCTCTCTCAGTGTGTGTGTGTGTGTGGGGGGGGGGGGGGGGGGTTTTGCCGTGAATTTAGCTTCGATGGCAAATCCCGAAAAAAAAACCACTGTAGTTAGAGAAATATGATAACTTATTTTAAACTATTGCATGATAGTCGGAGTGATTTACATTTTAAACCTGTCCATTGCTGAAACCTGTATGTTTTCCATGCATATTTATTTCACTGTCGTTGGGTTGCCGTATCAATTCGCATAAACCTCAATTCTCTCTTTATGGTTCATTGTTTTTTTTTGTATTTTTTGTATCGTGTCTATCGGCTATTTTACAACAGGTATTGATTCAAGTACCCTCCATTTAACCTTTATGATTTTATTGCTTCTAAGACAAATGCCATAGAAACAAAACTATGCCCACATGAAACGTAGCAGACGTTTATTCCTACAGATAACAATTATTTCTACCAGAACTAATTATTAAACAGAAGCTACTTACTGGGAAATATGTAGAATACCTGGTGATTCTAACAAATGGGTGCAGTTGTATATTTCTTGTAGTTATTTCAATTCAATACCTGTTCGAAAGATGAAGCTGGAGTCTTCAATGTTCTATACTAGAGGTACTGGGGGTCTCGAAAATGTTGTGCAACTGTAAATAAGGACACAAGTTTCGATGGAACATCGAAGTCATTTAAAACACTAAAATAACAGGTGTCCCACATAAATCAATTTAATATACATACATACTCAATCAATCACATGCATTGGGAAAACATATTCTCAATACTATGTAAACTTCTAAATAAAAAATAAAACATTATATAGGTTTCATAAAGTTTGTCTAAATTTGTAATATGCCGAAGCTATAACATATATATAAAACGCCTATCTGACCTATCTACAGAACAAAACGTTAATGTTTCATAAAATAAATCTGCTGATCATTCCTGAACATAGATATTTGTTATTAGTGCTCGATGCTAATACTTAATGGTACTAACACTTTTTACATTCTAAAGCATGGATTAACCATCAAGAATGCTAAAAGTCACAAAAAAGAAAGTCAACGATGTGAATGTACTGAAACACTGGTAGTGCCACGTGACCAAAAGGAAGAAATATATCTTAAGATGTCTAGTTTCCTGTTCAACCATTTCAATTGTTTGACTTATCATTGGCTGGTCTGTTTTAACCTTACAGTGTTTTCCTTTGTTTTCGACCTCGGGGTGAGCGGGGTTAATTTGAGGAGGCTGTCCTTGAAAAAGAGTTTCATGATATAATTGGGATATTTCATTCAAACCATTGCTTGGGTAAAAACTGAAAGTTGTCACATTGGCAATCATGTCACATCTTCATATTTGACATGGACCATAGATCCGTTATAGTACTTAATCGGGCTAGGCCATTCCGATTGATGAATCAGTTCGTAAAGAAGTTGTGCTCGGAATTCTTTGACTACTACAGAGACTAAACAAAAAGCCATCATTTATCACCCTTGTAAGTCAAGAGACATTTTAACAGACATACAATGTTGAATGTTTACAATAATATGATTGAGTACTTTTGAAATACAGTAATTGTTGATTTAAAACCAGAAAAAAACGTCAACGTAGAGATACAGTGTTGAGTTTGATGTACTGAGATGAAACACCAGTCTTTGTTTTAACCTTGCTGTACATCTATTGATATTAAAATCTTTGAAATTTGAATCTTACCAACCACTTTTGTTCTAGTCAAATTTGCTTTGTGAACTTAAGGCTTGCACCAAGCTTAAATCCTTCATCCGACCTTTGATATCTGATTCCACTTGTGCAGTCATTTAATCATAAGCTCCATGTAGATTTTGTGGACTCACGTTTCAAGTTCGTATGTGAGACCTTACTGTCATATTTATGTCGAATACAAAAGACCTTTCATGCTAACAATGTCTAACGCGATGTAATGGATGCATGACAGAGACCCTATATAACAGCTCGTATAAGTATAAGTGCAATCTTAATGACGGTTCATTAACATTGTGGCCTTACATATCGATAACAGGTGTGTGAACCCTTTCTTATAACTTGTTCTGACAGTAATGAATTAGCAACTTCTTTCGTGAGTGATGATAATTCATACGTCCACCTACACCAACTTGCATATGTATGTAATAATATACAATGCAAGTTATTATATCCCATTGCGAGACATCCTCTGAGAAGATTTTGATGACAAAACATTATCTGTTTCCAAAATTGAACCATCGAAATAATAAGCATGTTAGTTCCCCAAAACCATTCTTTTAAATAATGATGAAAACGAAATAAAAATAGAAATTGAAATATAATCTCTCTCCACTTTTCTGAAAATTAATTTGTTACTTATTCTATACATTTATCTGCTTTTTATTTCTTATTGGAACACGTCAATTATCAGTATATTCGAACATTCTCAATTTTATGTCAATATTCCCTATATCAAAGTAGCCGCTTATGTCATTGAACATGTTATGAGAACATGTCAATAATCCCTATATCAAAGTAGCCGTTTATGTTATCGTACATGTTATGAGAACATGTCAATATTCCCTATATCAAAGTAGCCGCTTATGTCATTGAACATGTTATGAGAACATGTCAATATTCCCTATATCAAAGTAGCCGCTTATGTCATTGAACATGTTATGAGAACATGTCAATATTCCCTATATCAAAGTAGCCGTTTGTGTCATTGAACATGTAAAGAATATATGTAAACGGAAATAGGACGTAGATAAGACGGAGCTAGCATTGCCTCGCACACGAAGAAATACGAAAATGTCATTTGGACACGTGAATACTCCTTTTTACGAATTTGACGAATGCAAAAATAAATATGGACATATGATAAAAGGATTATATTCTTTTGTGTAGACTAAGTAATTAAGACGACCAAAGCAAACAAAGGTTGAGTAAATGCTAGATAATTATGACAGTGGATGGGTGTGCTTTAAACTTGTAAGACGTTGTAAGTGATAGCTGTTCTTGACACTTAAAACATTCATGAAAACTTCAAGAACGGTGTGTGAAAATTACAAATGATTCTCTGAAAATGAGGAAAAAATTTCCCATGAATGTTTTATCTATGAGCAACAAAGATAAACACATTAATATTAAAATCAATTTTAAAATTGCAATGCGTTTTGTTTTGAAAACATTTAAAGTAAATCATTGTGTATCTATCAATTTTTAAATAAAAAAATTGTACAGTTGAACAAATGACTTGAACAGATATCAATTTTAAAATTAGTTTTAAAGTATGTAGACTCAACTAGGATGCTTTACAGCTTTATATGTAACACACCTGTCTATTGTTTAAGACTGAAAGGTACCTCCTGATTGCTGTGTTTACTTGGGTTGCTGTCTCATTTAACTATACCCTACTTTTCCATTAATTCAGACATACATATCCACCAGAAAAAAACAAAGAACGAGCTGGAGCCAACTACCCCCCACCCCCCTCGATGCGGGATTAAGTCGCTGTGGTGAAGATCAGTTGGTTGTCGAGGGCTGTTTTCTTGTTTTTGGTTGGGTAGTTGACCCTTAGATACATACCCCATTTCCATTCTCAAATTTATTCTAATCTAGTCAACTGATATTCTGTATATATATGATCCCAAACGTAATGATGATATTTCACGAGTATAATACCTTGATAATTATCATAGAATATCATACATGTATGTTATCATACAGCAGAATGGCAGATGCTAAATGAGCGTTTGCATTTCTTGGGAGTGTTTTTATTTATTATGAGCTTTATCTTTCGTCATCTTTTCAGCTTTCATTAAATAAACTGATACACGTGGGGTCACGTGGGACAACATTTTTATGCAAAAGTACTGATTGATTTGTTTATTTGCGATGAAAAATCAACTGAAGCGAAAAGTACATTCGCTACATCAGATTATTAACAATTGTAACCTTTTACCAAAAAATATGACAACAAAAAGTACATTTTTTATCTTCTCTTGTTTCACGCTATTTTATTTTCTATACTAACACGTACGTGATAAGCCTATTTTTTTTAATTTTTGATAACGTCTGTTTTCACAATTATATTTCAACGTATGTTTATCTGAAAATCTAGCTATTAAAATGAAACCCCGAAAACATCGTTCTTCAGTTGATGTGGTTGTGATAACACTGATAAAACAGTTTTCTGTATAAAATAAACAGCTTGGAAATATAATATTACAATTATCAAATCTCTAGACATCCTGATAAAATTTATAAATATAAAAACCAAATCCTAAATTCGATAAAATATGATAAATGTTGTCTACTGGCAGTGACCTTAAAACCTTTAACTCGCCGTGCATAATCGGACGAATGACTGGTCTAGCTGTTAATGCTAATCTATCATAGTATCATAGTATAATTTGATTCATCCACATACAACATTATACACTTAAGCTTACAAAAGGTTAACTATGTAAAATTGTCTGACTGGTTTTAAGTTTACTGTTGAATACTGAAAATGGATTGGAAACATCATAAACTGTGAAGATGATGAAAAACAGGAGAAAAAGACCTGTTCATTGATTTTTTTAAATGTACATTTAATCCATATCCTTTAATTTTTTGAGGCAATAACAATAATTCATCTTTCTAAAGAGAGCGGATCTTCCTTTTTGCAAACAAAAATGTCGACTTTAATGAGGGGGCCAAGGGGGGTGGGGGGGGGGGTCCAATAACAGGAAAACAGCAAATTGATTTGGCTTAAAACAGATAACAAAGAATTGAAAAGGAACAATAACAGATAACAGTAAATAAAGTATCAGTTGGGTCTGATTAAGACCAATCCCAGTATAATTTATTATAATCCTACTTTTTCTATGAACATGAATTCAGCATTTTCTAGGTTTACTCAATGTATGATAATAACATGTTGTTATCCAAATCTACCAAACTTAACCCTTGAATCACTATCTTCTGCATATGATTCTCTTTTGATATCAGAGAGTAAAGAAGGTATACAGAAAAGAACACATAAGTTTAGTAGTTGCTGTGATAATTGTCAACCAACGCTAAACATAAACATTTAAAAAATTAAAATCATGATTTTACAGCCACACCGTGTCTAAAGTGTAGTTTAATTTCTTAATTGAGATGCTAATATGATATAAGAAATGTATTTGAATGTAAATTCCTAGGAACTGTTACAAAGAGTAATGGTAACAATACCTTATTTCATGTTCAGAAGACCTAACATAAAAAGCAAGGATAGTCACATTATTAATCAAAACCAAGATAGCTTCATTGGGAAATCTCCTAATAGAAAATTCTAGTAATCTCTTTGATAAATTGGTTTAACCATTTTAAACTTATAGCTCAGAAATCTTCACTATGGCTTGCTGTTTAAAACAAGATACAGATTTAAGATAAGAGGTGATTGAAATTATAAAAAAACTGTGATAAAATTTCATTTATGGATAAAACTCCACTCAAAATATTTTACATTTCGTTTTGTTAATTTTTGCTGGGTACCAGTAAAACCGCATTAAACATAGCATTCCGGGCAAAAAAAGACCCCCCCCCCCCACCCCTCGAACATTTTATTTTTTCATAGTCTCTATCTTACCTAGCAAGACCGCATCATCTGAAAATATAGATCCCTAATTAACTTCAAGTAGCATTTATATTGTCAAAACAATTGGACTCCCATGGTATTTATTCTTGGTATAAATACGCAATGAATATTTCTCCCCTCCAAGACCTTTCAGATAAAGTTAATAGTTGTAAGGACTTCACTGAAATAAAATCTTTACCGATGATTAATAATGAATTTAAAGTAAAATTTAAAAGAGATTTTTGAAAATAGAATAAATAGTTATAAAGAAAATAGTAAACTGTTAATTTATGAAAATTTAAAACTTAGCTTAAATAGGGATTTTTTTTATAGCCTCAAATTACTTTTCTATAGTTACATCACTATGAGTATTACTGACAATAACGTAGAAATAGAAAAGGGTCGCTATTATATAATTTATAGAAAGGATAGAATATGTAAACGTATCCACTTGCTGGAGGATGAAAAACACTTCCCACTTTAATGTAAAATTAACAAAAACTAGGATAATCTAATTGAAAAATGTTAACCTTTTCATAATTTTAAGTCACTTACCCAAGAAAAAAAGTAAAAGAAATGCTCTCCCTCTACCATGGAACTCATTAAAAATATAAAACAGTCATTAGTTTAGTATGGTGTTCATTATGACTGAACTAGCATATATTTGTTTAGGGGCCAGCTGAAGGACGCCTCCGGG
This sequence comes from Mytilus galloprovincialis, assembly GCF_965363235.1. Lineage (NCBI taxonomy): Eukaryota > Metazoa > Mollusca > Bivalvia > Mytilida > Mytilidae > Mytilus > Mytilus galloprovincialis. The sequence goes on from NC_134844.1 coordinate 4,327,961, forward strand.
TGCGATAATTTCTCGTTGCATTTAAGACCTGTTGGTGACCTTCTGCTGTTGTCTGATCTATGGTCGGGTTGTTGTCTCTTTGACACATTCCCCATTTCCATTCTCAATTTTATTAGAGCTGCATGAGGGCAAAAGTCTTATTTAATATATTTTTTTCCATGCATTCATTTCTTTAAGAATTGTTATTTTTTTTTGCTATGCTAGTACTATGCTTTTTTGTTTTTGATTTTTGTCACAAACTTATTGGGTTTCTATGATAATAAAGATATTGTAGGATAAAGTGGTCAGATTGTTTTCTTTTTTGTAATATTATATTAAGAATTGACCGAATCTAATATTTACGAATGGGGATATAAGGAACATTATCCCCATATATACGTGAAGAAGACAAATTCGAACAAATATTAATATTGTAAAAGGAAAACATATGGTCAGGGATTCAATATGAGGATAGACATAGGTCCATAAAACTTTAACCTAAACGACTTTTATATAATAAGAAACACAGACTCAGCTCTGTGATTCTTTTCTAAGAACACACTATTTGAATTAAAAACACGTGTGAGTTTCTTCAAAAACTCAAAAGTAAATGCTGATAAAAGTATTCCATAAACAAAAAAATATTATGATACACTGAGTAAACCAATTCTAGGTAACTCAAATACAGGTTCATAGAAAATAATATGTAATGTGTATGTTACTGGAATCATTCTCTGAATAAAGGACCATCATACTACCAATAATAAGACCCCAATGTTCAATAATTACAATTTCTACCGTTTGGCTGCCAAAATGCTAACAGTCAAACTTTCAATAACAGTTAACAGGAAATTCATTCTCACAATAACAGATAACAAAAAAATAAAAAGTCCTATAACAGCTAACAAGGAAAAGACAATAACAGCTAACAGCAAATGTATTTTTAAAATAACAGATAACAAAGAACTAAATTGACCCAAAACAGCATAACAGTTAAACCCCTTGTCCCCTCTTTAATAATACACATCACAACATATATATCCGCACAATACTAATATGTCTGCATTAGTATTTGTGAAACAGCTATTGCGTATTTCCTGCTCTCCTTAAAGGACATGTCACTTACCTTAACTAGCCACTTAATTCCAGTCTTTATTTTTAATAATTATGTAAGTTTGTATAGTTTTAATATTTTTTGTCGAGTACCTTCTTTGCAACTGATTATGTCCTTTTCTTTTATTCTACATCTCCTTCTTGTCACTGGGTCACACAAGTGTTTGGTTTTTTTGTTCTACATTTTACAGTGTAACATTTGTTATCCGACATATTGGGGGCCAGAAAAAATATCAGACTAAGCAAGGTGTTTGAATACTCAGTTTTTTTCCTGCTAGGATAGTCAAATTTAAAGACCATGGGAATGTGTATGTAAAATCAGGATGTTGGAAATGTCAGGTGTTGAAAAAGCAGTATACACTTTAATATTCGTGATGACGTTACCAAATATTCATAAATTTTTCTTTCAAATTATGATTTATTTTACAGATGCTACAAAGCTCACTGTGTATGGCGATAGTAGCAGTATGAGATCACGTGGTACACGTCATACGGACCGCCATCATAAATCCGAAACTCAGATTCAGTACATCAATAGAAATGTATTCCGGGACAGTGTGTCAGTCAAAGAAATTATAATGTCGGGAAATAACATTGCTATAATGTATCCGTCAGTGTTTCACTACCTCCGAAGTCTCCAAATCTTGTCTTTAACAAACAATAATATACGTCATCTATCGGCAGCAGTATTTAATGGACTCGGGAACCTCCAGGAACTTCGCTTGTCTGACAACATGATTAAATTCTTACCCTATACGGTATTTACATACCTTACTGAACTTAAATCTTTATATCTAAATGGGAACAAAATAAAAATGCTGCCAAGAGACGTGTTGAAACCGCTCGTAAATCTACAGGTACTTGATCTGTCCCGTAACAATATATCAGACTTTTACGATGCAACGTTTGATCACAACGTAAACTTACAAGAACTTTTACTAAACGGCAATAGGCTTTGGAAAATTCGACCGAGATGGTTCCAAAACCTTTATTCACTTCGAAGTCTTTCATTGAGAGGAAATGCCATTATTCATGTTCCAGCTAAGTCCTTTGCTAATTTATTTAATCTTGAAGAATTACTACTATCCGCAAATCACATTGAAGAGATAGAAAACGGTGCTTTCAATAATTTGCGGGATGTAAAAAGCTTAGATTTATCTACAAATGATCTTTCTGAAATCCGCTCGTCCTATTTGAATGATCTCGATTCTCTTTCTGAGTTATTTTTATCCAATAATAAAGTGGTACAGATTAAGAATGGAACATTTGATTTTATTCGCTATTTGAAAAAGTTAGATTTATCCCGGAATGATATAAGCACCATTGAAACAGGATCATTCTCGTTACTGAGACAACTTCAAATCTTAGATTTGTCGTATAATAAAATGTTGAAATTTAAAAAGGGAATCGCGTATGGAATTGAGAATCTTGAGGAGATACATCTCGATAATAACTTCATAAGTAGGATAGATGATGGTGCATTTATGACTTCTAATGTGGAAAGATTGTCCAAAATCAAACTTTTGAACTTGGAACAAAATAACATAAAAAAGATAGATGCTCAAACATTAAAAGGTATGCCTAGACTGAAAACTCTGAGGCTCGGAAACAATAACATAAAGAAAATTCATCCTCAAGCCATGGCAACGTTTATATACCTGGAAACGTTAACATTGAACAATAATAAGTTAAGAGATCTTAACAATGGTATGTTTTCAAATCTACAGAATGTGTACTCGATAGATATATCTAACAATAAAATAAGATCTATCAGTGAAAATACATTCCTTGGGTTGGATAAATTAGAGGATCTTCTAATGGCAGGAAACAAAGTTAATTCTATACATAAGCTTGCATTTCGAGCACTCCCTAATTTGAGTTCGCTGGATTTGAAAGAAAACAAACTAGTTAGTTTTAATTTCTCATTTGTAACAAATATGGCACAGCTAACAGTAATGGATCTGAGTAAAAATCATTTATTCTGGATTGATATACCACCAGGATCGTATCTACGACTTAAAGACTTGTTATTGTCTAACAACAACTTACAGACCTTAAGTTCCAACATCAAACACATAATGGGTCGTTCCTCTATCATGTCTTTGGACAATAACCCATGGGATTGTGACTGTCAACTGAAATGGGTAGTACAGCCATTAAAGAATGTCAGATTAGATACGTCAAATGATGCCATGTGTAAATCTCCGCCCAAACTTCATGGTACAAAGGTAAATACTGAATGTCAGATAAGATACGTCAAATGATGCCATGTGTAAATCTCCGCCCAAACTTCATGGTACAAAGGTAAATACTGAATGTCAGATAAGATACGTCAAATGATACCATGTGTAAATCTCCGCCCAAACTTCATGGTACAAAGGTAAATACTGAATGTCAGATTAGATACGTCAAATGATGCCATGTGTAAATCTCCGCCCAAACTTCATTGTACAAAGGTAAATACTGAATGTCAGATAAGATACGTCAAATGATGCCATGTATAAATCTCCGTCCAAACTTCATGGTACAAAGGTAAATACTGAATGTCAGATAAGATACGTCAAATGATGCCATGTGTAAATCTCAGCCCAAACTTCATGGTACAATGGTAAATACTGAATGTCAGATAAGATGCGTCAAATGATGCCATGTGTAAATCTCCGCCCAAACTTCATGGTACAAAGGTAAATACTGAATGTCAGATAAGATACGTCAAATGATGCCATGTGTAAATCTCCTCCTAAACTTCATGGTACAAAGGTAAATACTGAATGTCAGATAAGATACGTCAAATGATGCCATGTGTAAATCTCCGCCCAAACTTCATGGTACAAAGGTAAATACTGAATGTCAGATAAGATACGTCAAATGATGCCATGTGTAAATCTCCGTCCAAACTTCATGGTACAAAGGTAAATACTGAATGTCAGATAACATACGTCAAATGATGCCATGTGTAAATCTCAGCCCAAACTTCATGGTACAATGGTAAATACTGAATGTCAGATAAGATACGTCAAATGATGCCATGTGTAAATCTCAGCCCAAACTTCATGGTACAAAGGTAAATACTGAATGTCAGATAAGATACGTCAAATGATGCCATGTGTAAATCTCCGCCTAAACTTCATGGTACAAAGCTAAATACTGAACGTCAGATAAGATACGTCAAATGATGCCATGTGTAAATCTCCACCCAAAATTCATGGTACAAAGGTAAATACTGAATGTCAGATAAGATACGTCAAATGATGCCATGTGTAAATCTCCGCCCAAACTTTATGGTACAAAGGTAAATACTGAACGTCAGATTAGATACGTCAAATGATGCCATTTGTAAATCTCCTCCTAAACTTCATGGTACAAAGGTAAATACTGAATGTCAGATAAGAAACGGCAAATGATGCCATGTGTAAATCTCCGCCCAAACTTCATGGTACAAAGGTAAATGCTGAATGTCAGATAAGATACGTCAAATGATGCCATGTGTAAATCTCCTCCCAAACTTCATGGTACAAAGGTAAATACTGAATGTCAGATAAGATACGTCAAATGATGCCATGTGTAAATCTTCGCCCAAACTTCATGGTACAAAGGTAAAAACTGAATGTCAGATAAGATACGTCAAATGATGCCATGTGTAAATCTCCGCCTAAACTTCATGGTACAAAGGTAAATACTGAACGTCAGATAAGATACGTCAAATGATGCCATGTGTAAATCTCCGCCCAAACTTCATGGTACAAAGGTAAATACTGAACGTCAGATAAGATTCGTCAAATGATGCCATGTGTAAATCTCCGTCCAAACTTCATGGTACAAAGGTAAATACTGAATGTCAGATAAGATACGTCAAATGATGCCATGTGTAAATCTCCGCCCAAACTTCATGGTACAAAGGTAAATACTGAATGTCAGATTAGATACGTCAAATGATGCCATGTGTAAATCTCCGCCCAAACTTCATGGTACAAAGGTAAATACTGAACGTCAGATAAGATACGTCAAATGATGCCATGTGTAAATCTCCGCCCAAACTTCATGGTACAATGGTAAATACTGAATGTCAGATAAGATACGTCAAATGATGCTATGTGTAAATCTCCTCCCAAACTTCATGGTACAAAGGTAAATACTGAATGTCAGATAAGATACGTCAAATGATGCCATGTGTAAATCTCCGCCCAAACTTCATGGTACAAAGGTAAATACTGAATGTCAGATAAGATACGTCAAATGATGCCATGTGTAAATCTCCGCCCAAACTTCATGGTACAAAGGTAAATACTGAACGTCAGATTAGATACGTCAAATGATGCCATGTGTAAATCTCAGCCCAAACTTCATGGTACAAAGGTAAATACTGAACGTCAGATAAGATACGTCAAATGATGCCATGTGTAAATCTCCGCCCAAACTTCATGGTACAAAGGTAAATACTGAATGTCAGATAAGATACGTCAAATGATGCCATGTGTAAATCTCCGTCCAAACTTCATGGTACAAAGGTAAATACTGAATGTCAGATAAGATACGTCAAATGATGCCATGTGTAAATCTTCGCCCAAACTTCATGGTACAAAGGTAAATACTGAATGTCAGATAAGATACGTCAAATGATGCCATGTGTAAATCTCCGTCCAAACTTCATGGTACAAAGGTAAATACTGAATGTCAGATAAGATACGTCAAATGATGCCATGTGTAAATCTCCGTCCAAACTTCATGGTACAAAGGTAAATACTGAATGTCAGATAAGATACGTCAAATGATTCCATGTGTAAATCTTCGCCCAAACTTCATGGTATAAAGGTAAATACTGAATGTCAGATAAGATACGTCAAATGATGCCATGTGTAAATCTCCGTCCAAACTTCATGGTACAAAGGTAAATACTGAATGTCAGATAAGATACGTCAAATGATGCCATGTGTAAATCTCCGTCCAAACTTCATGGTACAAAGGTAAATACTGAATGTCAGATAAGATACGTCAAATGATGCCATGTGTAAATCTCCGTCCAAACTTCATGGTACAAAGGTAAATACTGAATGTCAGATAAGATACGTCAAATGATGCCATGTGTAAATCTCCGCCCAAACTTCATGGTACAAAGGTAAATACTGAATGTCAGATAAGATACGTCAAATGATGCCATGTGTAAATCTCCGCCTAAACTTCATGGTAAAGGCTAAATACTGAACGTCAGATAAGATACGTCAAATGATGCCATGTGTAAATCTCCACCCAAACTTCATGGTACAAAGGTAAATACTGAATGTCAGATAAGATACGTCAAATGATGCAATGTGTAAATCTCCGCCCAAACTTCATGGTACAGAGGTAAATACTGAATGTCAGATAAGATACGTCAAATGATGCCATGTGTAAATCTCCGCCCAAACTTCATGGTACAAAGGTAAATACTGAATGTCAGATAAGATACGTCAAATGATGCCATGTGTAAATCTCCGTCCAAACTTCATGGTACAAAGGTAAATACTGAATGTCAGATAAGATACGTCAAATGATGCCATGTGTAAATCTTCGCCCAAACTTCATGGTACAAAGGTAAATACTGAATGTCAGATAAGATACGTCAAATGATGCCATGTGTAAATCTCCGTCCAAACTTCATGGTACAAAGGTAAATACTGAATGTCAGATAAGATACGTCAAATGATGCCATGTGTAAATCTCCTCCCAAACTTCATGGTACAAAGGTAAATACTGAATGTCAGATAAGATACGTCAAATGATGCCATGTGTAAATCTCCGTCCAAACTTCAAGGTACAAAGGTAAATACTGAATGTCAGATAAGATACGTCAAATGATGCCATGTGTAAATCTCCGTCCAAACTTCATTGTACAAAGGTAAATACTGAATGTCAGATAAGATACGTCAAATGATGCCATGTGTAAATCTCCGCCCAAACTTCATGGTACAAAGGTAAATACTGAATGTCAGATAAGATACGTCAAATGATGCCATGTGTAAATCTCCGCCCAAACTTCATGGTACAAAGGTAAATACTGAATGTCAGATAAGATACGTCAAATGATGCCATGTGTAAATCTCAGCCCAAACTTCATGGTACAAAGGTAAAATTAATACTTTATTTATAACAACACTTTCTAAATACAATGTTATGCGTTTGTACTGCAAATTTAAACTTTTGCCAGACCTTATAACAGTTAAACTTTATAGTTGATGTTCACTTAAATTTCATGTTGAGTTTGAAATTAAAGCTAGGGTGTACCGGTTTCAGAAAGAAGTATGGAAAGTAATCTCGAAGAGATTCTGCTCGAACTTTGTGGTGATTCAAGTGTATCTGGAAATCTTGCGTAGACAAATTGTGCCTGATGGCGTACACAATTACACGCTTAAGTTTAAGTCGTTGAGTATTTGCACGTGTAGCGAGGTGTGGACTTATGTTCCATGCGGAATACTAGCAGCCTAAATGTGACTTTGAGAAAAATATTACCTATGAAAACGTTATTTCCTGTGAAGAATTAATACACCATAATCAGTGTTTCCATTTAGAGATTCAAATGTCATGCTTTATATGCAATTAACAATTTAATATTTTACAAGTTTATGTATATAGCGTTTTATTTCGCCACGTTGAAACCTGACTGTGTCGGTCTTTCTCTTACCTTATAAGAAATCTCTGATAACTTTGTCTTGACTAAAACCGATTCATGATAGACTGAAATTATAATTGATACTGTAAAATAACTTTTTTTTATACCAAAGAGGAACGAAAGAAAACCGGAGGGACAGTCAAACTCATAGATTAAAAATAAAAAGACAAACAGTCAAAAAAGTATAGAAGACAAACCATAGAAAACTAAAGACTAAACAACACGAATCCCACAAAAATGGGGGTGATATCAGGTGCTCCGGAAGGGTAATAAGATCCTGCTCTACATATGGCACCCATCGTGTTGCTTATGTTATTACAAATCCGGTAAATAGTCTTAATCCGGAAGATCACATTCGTTAAAAGGAGGGAAGGGTATTAAAGTTACGACATGAGCCAGAGAACATATCCGATATCATCTATGAAACGTTAATCCATTACGGTCAACCAACTCGTGAAGGGATGATTTCAACCTCACCATTAGGAACTCTTGGTTTGATAGCTTCCTTTTGAGCAGCAGTACTCTATCAGGGAAATCAAGATAGGAAATACAAGCCCGGGAATATCGTATCAATTGGGAGATAAATACTCCGTATGCAGCGCCGCTGGAATGTTGCTTCATAGAAATGGAAAGTTCACAATTGGGAAGCTGAAATCATCTCTTTTGTCGTAAAGTTTTGTTTTCAACCGACCCTCATTGTCAATTTCTAAATGTAAGTCAAGATATGAGGTAGACTTATCTGTATCTGTGATATTCTTTTTTCTCTAATTCGATGGGATAGATTCGTTCAACACAGTCAACAAATTATGTATTATTTAGTGAAGAGAACATTATCTTTATAGCGGAACGTAAAGTTAAAGTATGTTGCTAACTTCTTATCTTTCTTCATTAAAAGTTTCTATATAAAGTCAGCATCATAATAATAAAGAAACAAGTAGAGTAGAAGAGGAGCACAATTGGTTCCCATTGAAATTCCGACAGTCTGTTGAAAAACACGTCCTCCAAACGTAACAAAAATGTTCTCAATCAAGAAATCAAGCATCTTGATAATGTCAGTTTCAGAGAATTTTTTGTTTGAATCACAGTGATTCTTTACAAAATGGGTTTTATCCCTTCCCAAGACAAGATACTTGTATCTACGTTCGCCATTCTTTTTAATGAAACAAAGTAATACCAACTCATTCAATCTGTCTTTTTGTTTGGAATGTGGAATATTCGTGTAAACTGCACGCCAGATTGTATTTGTAGATTGTTAACTGGTATTTCAATGTAAAATTTATTTCTTGTAGTTCTCGGAACTAGCCGATGAAGACATGACTTGTAGCCAGAAAGTTAACGCAAGTCAGGACGTCACTCTGATGTGTAAAGATGGCGTGTTCAGTAAAAGACCGATAGCTAGACGACGGTAAATAGTAGTATATTATATTTTCTAACATGAATCTGGTAATTTTTGCTTTAAAAATTTCAATTTGACCCCTGTAAAAATATTGTGTTAGGATATTTCTAGAAATTAATCCTCCAAAAAGATTCCATGACAGTTCGTTGGTATTTGATAAATGTACAGTATGTTACAACCTTAAGTTGGTGAAAATAGATTTAAATGAAGTCGGTAAATATCTGTTTGGTTGAATATTGCTTGTATTATGTCCATTGGCAAATTTTTCATGCATAGTAAGGATCAGACCAACAATGTACACAATATGTCAGTTGGGCCAAGGTCGTGAAATCTGTATTGGTCACCTTCAGATCCCTCAAAGAGTTGTTGCTAGGGTTTTTTTTACCGTGCAGTGACCATGACACTCTCTCATACACAGCACTGGATTTATCATCCCAGTTCCAAAAAAAAAAAAAGAAGGGGTTGGGTATGGTATTAATACGTATAACGCAAAACCAAAAAAATGATTTCCTTCATATTGTTCATACACTTATACCACCTTGAAAAGTATTAATATTATATTATGTAAGCATATGCTACTTAATTGAATTATCGATAACTTTCCTTTCAAGAACGGAGAGAAAACGTTACATTGATTAAATGAACACAAGTTTCTTAATGTAAATCATATAACTTATTAAGTAGACTTTGGCAAATATACAAAGAGGTATTGTAGCGTCTTGGCTTATATATCTCTATGTCAAATTCTTTCTGATTACATAAATATATAACTCAGTTGGCCAAGGTGATTGTATTCCCGTCAATAATGTACATGAACAGATTGGTTATACCCTTAATCAATGTCATATCATTCAATTCTTAACAGAGAAATAGGCGAGTCATCAAAGGAAAATGTGTGTCGCTTGCCATCTCATGTGTCGCTTGTGTCGTTTCAGTACAAAATAAGTCAATAATTTGGGTATAATTCTTATTTGGTGTAGGAAAGCTGAAAAAAAAAGTAAAATCACAAAAATACTGAACTCCCAGGAAAATTTGAAACGGAAATGCCCTAATCAAATGGAAAAATCAAATGATTAAACACATCAAACTGTCATATTTCTGCTTTTGTACAGGGAATTATCCATAGTCTTTAAGATTCTGAACTTACTGCGAATATCAAAGTGTTGGCATGATTTGTCTTATTACCCTACGTTCCTCGTTCGTCTTTATCATTACCGTTATATTGGACAATATAACCCAAGATCATAGCGAAGTCTTCAACCTGTACTTTTGTGAAATATTATTATGTCTACCTGTAAGCATAAAACATGTTTAAATTGATAAATGTAAAACTAACAGTAAAGTAAAAAACAAGAACGAACTTCAAGATAATTTATAACCGTTACATAATAGCAAATCATCCAAAACTAATAAATATAACAAACACAATAAAAGGTGATAAGATATAAATGCAATGTAAGTTTGCTTCTCCAGGAGCAGTTAATTGATAACATTGAAAATAATCTCTTTAACGAATTCATGGTTTTGTAATTAGTAATTAAAATCATATGATTGTATATAATTCAAATTATGTTTTATTTAAAAATGAACACACTACATACCTTTTCGTCAATCATACGGACAGACAAAATTGAAATATTATTTTCAAGATAAAGGAATTAGAAAGCGACAATTCACTTGGATACTTAAAAAAGGAAGAATCACAAAAATACTGAACTCTGGAGAAAATTAAAAAAACTGAAGTCCCTTATCAATATTTACATATACTCCCAAGCCACCTACCACAGAAGATATCTCAAAAATGAAAAAAAGAATGGACCTTCACATTATTGGATACCTAAATTACATATCTTTCGTCCCCCTTTTACATTAGTTTCCTTACAAAGAACATAAATTGTTGGACCTTTCAAGTTCTACACTTTATAAACTATAAACATCAATATTTATCAACAGCAAAAGCTCTAGTTTAAGAGAGGGTAATTATTTAAATGATTGATTTTCTTGAAAGCATATTTTTTCAGGACGTGTTTATCAACAAATCATCAGCATTGCTGTTGGAACTATCTATGCTCGTCTTCATATCGAATTGTTTCTATATTCATATAAGGCAGGTAGTCATACAGTATATACTATTTTTATTATATCATATTATATACTGAGACCATGACCAGTTCTATTTCATTAATACCATGTATTACTATTTACAGTTCAGTTGGGAAGGAAATGATGAAGAAACACGTGACAGTCTTTAGGAACCGTGGAGACTATGTTGTTGATGGCGCTTTGTTAACCCCAGATTGGGCATTAGTACCTGCAGGTGCCCTTAGGTATCTCACAGATGCAGATATACATGTTAAAATAGGACGTGGTAAAACGTCATATAAAATATCACACATAGTGCCCCATCCTTTACTGTCTCTCGGTATGCAACAGTTTAACATTGCTCTTCTACGTCTCGTTAAGAAGAAATCGTCTCATATAATGGAACATCAGTGTATCATCGCAGAGAAACAATTCAAATCGCTTTCACAAGTTTTACCTGTCTTTTATGTTTCAATTCGACTGGATGGCAAGAAACCGAAAACCAAATTAAAAATAAGAAAGGGCAAAGTGAATCACAGATGTGCTAACGACAAAGATTATATCTGTGGTGTACTAAAGGGAAATAAAAACGATGCTATAACATCAGTGGACGGATCTCCACTCTATATAGGTCACTCTAGTAACCTCCGACTCGCTGGCCTCGGGACACATTCATGGAGTAACCAAAAAAGTCAGTATATATTCATTCCTCTTTGGACTATTTCGGACTGGGCTGATGATATCATGATAGAATTTAACAAAAAATGTACAAAAAATAAAAGTGGGAAAGTCAGCTGTAAAGAACTGACATTACCGTCCGCAGACAATCTTTTCATGAAAATACGTAAAACGGAACAGCACTGAACCCCAACTTCATTATTGAATGCAAATTTAAAAAAAAACTTTTTTATATCGGTAAGAAATTATGAATGCAAGGTTGTGATTTAAAATACACCAAGGGAGATAATTCAAATATCCAAAACAAGGCAACTAGATTAGCTGTCATAAAATGTTATTGTTACAATGTAGCCAATCAAGTTCTTCAATGATAGCAATCTCCATCCCAGCCTTCCCTTGTGTGTGATAGCAATGAAAACCAAAAAATCTGTTATAAGTGAGATAATGATTGTCCTAATGTTAGTGTTATATTTGTAAAAGCAAATTCGTGACATTACTCAAATAGGCTGGGGATCTCACCAGAAACAAATACTTTCGAAAACAAGTTCTTTTTAATTCTGCTGTTTAGTTTATCTTATAGCATAAATAAGTTACATGTATTGTATATATATTTAACGATATTCTTACCAAAACGGTGTGCACGTTTTACATATAGTTTTATGGACACTAGTATTTGAAAGAATACTTAAAAGCACAAATAACATATACTTATTTTTAGAGGATATGAGCCATCTTGTGTATTTATGTTTGAAACAGTTCTCTATAGAATTATAATATGAATAATCAGTGTTTATATTTTTAAGTAAGATAAAGCTAGTAAGTCACTAGTCACTATTATGATTAGGCTAGCCAACAATTTGGTGAGGACAAAACAAAAACAGTAGAAGAAAGAACAGTAAAACCGACGACATTGTAGGGGATTATTACACAATAGGTATAGGAAGATGTGGTTTGAATGCCAATGAGACAATTTTCCATCCAAATAACAATTTATAGAAGTAAACCATTATAGGTCTAGGTACGGCCTTCAACACTGAGCCTTGGCTCGCACCGAACAACAAGCTATAAAGGGTCCCAACTTACAAGACTATTTGTTCCTTGTTAATGTTTTAGTTATTGAATGATATTCATGTATATACACAAAATGACTATCCTATTGTTATTGCTGTTTGCATACCTACTGTTAAATGATTTATGTTACTGTTTTAGATAAAGACTACCATTAAAAAACGCTACATAAACATGTATGTATATAGGTATTATGTTAACGGAATTTTAGTATTGGAATGTCAGAAAAGTCAAAATTTCGGACGAAAATGTAATGTAGCTAATTGACATGTTGTTAAGAGTCTTGTTCAGAGTATAAATAACTCCAAGAATCGTTTAAATATCAAAGCGGAAATGTATAATGATCTTTCTAGTCGCAGGTTTCGTTCGTCCTCTTGAAACAATATGTGCTTTTTTAAAGAAATCATCAGTTCCCAATGGATTCAAGTTGATATATTCATGCAAACAGAGATTATGACGGGAGAGCAGAGTTTATTCGTGGTTTGTAAATTTATCTGGATTAAAGTTACCTACTAGTTTCCCCTCGGCGTTGTAAATATGTGTGAACATTTTCCCACGTACAACTCTCAGCAGCATTTATTAAACGATAGTTGTGTAAATATATTATCATTGTCTTTCAATAAATTGTATACTTGTTAATACCGTGTTATAATGTCTTGATATAAAGGTATTTTACTAATAAAACACATTTTGTAACCATCTTCAGTTATACTTTTTTCTAGAAGCGGAATCACAATCTTATACATTATTAAAGCTGGGTCATTCTTATTGAAGCTATGAAATGATCAAACTATTTTTGAATTCCTTTCAATGTATAAATTCTCTCATCTCAATTTAGTCATATCATTCAACAGGTTTATTTTACATGAAGCAAAAAGTAAAATATATAGCTGCTTTACCATAAATAATTGTAAATTACAACTGAAGACAATTTTTAAACGTTTGCTGTCTAGTTTAAATAATGCTCTCCTGGCACAAAACATTTGTTTAACAGATTTATAAGCCGTATGCTATTATCTGTCTTAGGAAGAATAATGATGGTATACTGCTTAACTGAAGAGAAATTTTATTTTAAAGCCTTTAGCTAATTGTACTTAATGAATTCAATTCTTTCTTAAAATGTATTTAGGTTATTGAAGAAGGAAGAAAAATGGGTAACCACAGAATATGTAAATTGTTTTGTATCAATATGTTGTATCAAGATGTGAGGCTAACGCCAAAGAGCAACAACCCAACAATACGTAAATACGTGTAACTAGATATTTAAAATTCAACGTCAGTGAAAATTTTGCAGATGTCATTTTTATGGAAAATCCAATAATTACCAATTAATTTACAGGGTATAGAGTCAAAATATTTTAGAAAATTATACCAAATAGAACTATATTTTCTTTTTTAAAATTTAGAGTCGGATATCACAGAAATGACTTAAAACGTATTCGTGATTTAACCAGAAACAAATCTCATAAAAGATTTGTTTTTCAGATATATGCTTATTTTTTTCTAGTATCGTGTGCCTATTGTCATATGTAATTAATGTATATCCATCCTGTTCCTTTTGTAACTTCATGTACCAACTAATAGCAAAGTTACAATACACCGAAATATATAGGCACATTTCAAAGAGAAATCTCAATAGATAGTAAAATTACAGTACACTAAAATCGCTGACGTTCTTAAAACTCAAGATTTTGATTTTAGTATACCATAAATCAGAATTAAAAGACTCAATACAGTAAATTATAGCTCATCAGAAACATTGAGGCAAAATTCACAGATGACTTTATATGAAAAACGATAAGCAACAAATTTATTTTACACACGCGGTGTGTTTGTATTTATTTCTTCTGAAAATAGACGAACTCGTTTGGTTATACTATGTGGAAAATATCAGTTGAATCGATTCTTAAAATTAATATGTTATTTATTTGTATATCTTCATGCTAAAAAAATAATTGGTTAAAGACAGATATATGTAATGTTCATTCGTGTGTATATTTATGTATATATTGGAGAAGACGTTAAAAACTTGTGTCTAATCCATTTGTCATGTTTGAACAATAAAATATGTTTAAACTAAGCAACATCACACCATAGAATCAGGCATACTTTAGAGAGGAGTTTAAGTAACAGTACACCAGAAATATAGGGATAAATGTCACAACGGACTCAATATACAACAGTAAAGCCATATGTCAGTATGGAAACACACTGTCACCTCACAGAGGCATCTGAATACAAGTTAATTTACATCATACCATTAACAATGTGGCACATTTTCAAATGTGTATTATTACAATGGTAAAGTTACAATTCGTTTGATGTGTTGAACTTTTGATTTTGCCATTTGATAATAGACTTTCCGTTCTGATGTTTCCTTGGAGTTCGATATTTTGTTATTTTACTGTTTACATAACACCAAAAACACAGAATCGTAATATACATGAAACATTAAAGGACTATCTTAAAGAAAACACTATTCAAACGTTCACAGTAAACTAACATAATATCTTGAACGAAGTTTGAAGTTAAAGTATTTGAATTCTTATTAACTCGGTTGTCTCCCATGATTTTATTAGGTGGTATCAAATTCCTCTATCAACGCATCTGCTTGATTTTATATTTTTTATATTCCATATCTGTAAGTGTTGCTGTTATAGGCACAGGTGCTGCTTTGATGATATTACAGTGAAGTTTGCATGAAGAAAATAGATATATATCTGAAAACCGATCATAATTTATAAAAGTGATTGACAATAATAATGCTGCCAGAAGAAGATAGTTCTCGGGAGGAACCTTCTAGCAGGTGTTTCCGGTCTTACAGTACCAAAGTAGCACTATAGCTGATATAGTATACATTATTTTATAGTTTCGTCCGTTAATTAACTAATTTCCTGCTGAATAATCGATCTAATATTTTCTCATTTATCATCGACTCTCTTACTTTTTCTTGTTTTAATGGGTTTTTTTCATGGCTTTGTCGGTTTCTCTTCCAGTTAATAATTTCAATTTTGATTGTCCTTTTGATTTATTCCGCCCTATTCTAATAAAAGTAGTGGTATACAGATTGATAATGTGGAGTTGCACGTATGCAATTCCTACATATGCCTTGAAGCAATTTCCTGGATTGCGATAGTTTGAAATTTAACATCACTCATTGCACAATGAAAGTTTTTCGTCAAATTTTTCTTGGCTCCTTTAATTTTGACGTTAATATTACAGATATATGGTCTGCAAATGATCATTATACGTGTGACTTCAATCAATTGCATGCAACGACGCAGGTACATATTCGGTACTGGTCTTGTTTTTTTTTTATATACACACACAGATCTTATTTGGAAGTTTGGCTATACCTATTGAAAACTTATGACAAATGGCAAACCACAAACTATTTTTTAAGGTAAATGTATTTCTAAAGCCTGTAAATCAACAAAGATCAATATAATATCTTTAAATAATGTTTCATTGTTTTTTTTTTACTTTGTTTGTGTTATTAATAAATTTAAATATAATTAGTTTGATAAGGCTATGTAGTTATTAACAATTGTGGTTACTTGGCATTGCCTAAGTTAATATTTTTCATAACAGACCGTGTTTAATATGACATTGTTATACTAAATCCATTAGATTTGTACTTATTGATATTTTTGCTGGATGCATGCATACTTTATTCGTTGTGATTGACTTTGAATTAGCTTTCATTAAGATGAGTACTTTGTGTCTTTAGTGTTTTTTCTCACTGAAAAAAGCTCAGTCAAATCATGAAAAAGAGAAACGCAAAGAAACTTATTACACGTATTCAATAAAACCGTTAGTCGAAAAAGGCCATATAATATTATTGAAGATAGCAAAGCGATAAAAGAGGGGCGAAAGATACCAGAGGGACATTCAAACTCAATAGATTGAACATAAACTGACAACGTCATTGCTAAAAAAGGAAAAGACAAACTGACAAAAAATAGTACATACGTTACAACATAGATAATTCGGTGGGTCACATTCGTGAAAAGGAAACGGGATTTTAGTTACGAAATAGAGAAAATATGTCAAACGGGTATTCCATAACGGTCAACAAACTCGTGATGGCGTCCGTAAAATTTATGAAGGCCTGATTTCTACATCACCGTTTTGAACTCTTGGTTTAATGGTTTCCTTATGAGCAGCAACCATCTATCAAGAAAATCATTATAGGATATACAAGCCCTGGATTATCGTATCAATTGGGAGATATATTCTCCGTATGCAGGTGCTGCTGGAATGGTACTACATAGAAATGGAAAATTCACACTTGGAAAGCTGAAATCATCTCTTTTGGCGTAAAGTTTTGTTTTCAACCGAAACTCGTTGTCAATTTTTAGATGTTATTTAAGATATGAAGCAGACTTAACTGTATCTGTTCTATACTTTATCTCTACGGGATATATGTATTCAACATAGTCACCAAATTTGGGACTATTTAATGAAAAAAATATCATCTATATAGATAAGATACTCAATAAACGTACTAAATTAAAATCATTAGTCGAAGTAGGCCACACAAAATTATTGAGGAAATGAAGACAAGAAAAGACAAACAACACATCACATTACACTCAAATCGATTTTGAGCTTCAAATAACTGGTCCACGCCTGATCTGAAGAATTGAAACCATTTTAACTGGTTTTTTTTATAGTTTGTTGTTATGGTGTGGCTTTATACCACTTTCCTATGTATGGGGAGGATTAGGCGCCCGCAATCATGTAACACCAAGTAAGGAGCCTATAATTAAGGAATTTTGTTTCTGTATATCTTTTTGGATTTTCTTAATTGCTTTTTACATGAATCAGGCCGTTATAAAGAATAATAATTGTTTGAATTGTTAAACATTTGTCATGTCAAATTGCTTTCAATGTGTTATGGAGATATCATTAAATAAGGACGTATGGTGACCTTTAGTTTCAAGCTTTAACGTTGTTTCGGTCTATTGTTTGAAAAAGATGTTTCAATGGCAATCTTACCACGTCTTCTTTTGTTTTACAATTATATAGTTTGGGAACCTCCATATTTTGAATGCATTATCTATCGTTGTCAAAGGATCAAGTATTTAAACAAATGTCTGAATTTGATAATCACTTGTTGTATTTAGGTAAAGAACTTTATTCGCAAAACATGTACAGATGTTTGTATAGGTATGATACATAAATATTTATTGTAACAATTTGTAACTAAAGTTTCCGGACTTAATGTGTATATTTGGATTGGTTATCCATTAAACCAGTTGGACCTAAAACGACTCTTTGATTTAAGGATGTAAATGGAGATGAATAGATACATTTTACATGCAATACAGTGCATTACCACATGGTAAGAAACAAATCACCGCCTCACCATCATAACATCAAAGCCATAACACGTAATTGTCGCTTAGATCTAGAGATACTATAATTTAAGGGAAATGTAAACTATTATGTATGAAGTATCAGTCTCTTCACTGTTAATACGATCCATGGGTTACATCAAACAATAATATTGTGAATTTCTGATGTAGGTAATATATATGGAATGTCTCGCACATATGTTATCAAGCCGAACGCGCGTTTGCATCTTTTGAACTTGGCGACAATGCATTTCTATGAAAATAACGAATTATAAAGAATGAGTGAACAAAAACTGTGTTTTAATTATAAAACCGCGACATTACAGTTTCTAAATGATTGCCGACCGCGTATGGGTAGTCGATCGCGCCAAATCGTTAAAAACCACCCGAATTCTTTAACTACTTGAGGCAACAACTTGAAACAAATTGGTAATAAAGTGCGTTGGACGCATAATAATTTAATAACGTTGTTTTAGTCATTTATAAGGAATACACACGTCACCAGATCATACAAAATGGACACATCTCACTGGGTATTAACGTTAGACATTTTAATACGTGGATTGTATGCTCTTTGGTCGGGTTGTTGTCTTTTTGACAAATTTCTCATTTCCATTCTCAATTTTATTCAACCGTGCATACTCACATAGTTATACTCATCCAAATCAACAAGAGTGTGACTATGTATTTTACATGTGAATTATGTGCTGCACATCCTAACAGGCTCCTCAGCAAGAATACACAGCTCATGCAATGATCTAAAATGTCGTTAAAATCCACATACATAACTGAGGTCAATTTAGATTTTTTAAAGCACCTTAACAAACAAATCAGAGTCTAACACAACAAACAAACAAATTCCATTGATATTGTATAGTCTGTCTTTGTATGTTGTGATGTTACACTACTGTTTAAGATATGAATGTTGGTACCTATTTTAACGTTTAAAACAACTGCATTTGATTGCATCTGACCTAAGTCAGGAATCTGTGTTCAGTACTTGTCGTTTTTATTGTTCATAAGTGCTTCTTGTTTCTCGTTTTCTATATAGATTAAACCGTTGGCTCACCCATTTGAACTGTTTGAACTGTTATTTTTGGGGGGCCATTTTTTAAAGTCATTAAGAATATAAAACAATGCTGACTACTGCACCCATATTTATGACATGTTTACCTATTGTGTCTGTTTGTTTTGCTCAAACATTGTTGTTATTAAAATCGAATTTTATGGGCAATCCACAAATACGTCAGAGGTTATAATAAGCTAGCTGTGAGTCCAGATTTAATCTTCCCTTATATAAATGCTAATACGCATGTGCCGGGTATGAAGTGTGATAGTTACCTTGCATTCGTTTGATGTGTTTGAGCTTTTAATGTTGCTATTTGTTTGGGTACTTCCGGGTTTTTTTTCCTTGGTGTTCGTATTTTTGTAATTTGGCTTTTTGTTGAGTTTATGTCGATAGTTGACTCTTTCGTCCCTCTTTTTTAATACACATTGTCTATTTTCTTGGTTAAAAAAAGTATTAAAAAAATAGAGAACTAACAAGGAAAATTCAAAAAGGGGAAGTCCATAAAAAAGGGCAAAATCAAACGCTATGAACCAATGGAACTAGTAAAACTCCTGACTCGGTACAAGCTATATGGGAAGACAAATGTGGATTAAACCTCTTTTGAAACATATTAAAACATCCCTTGTGTATAACAGTTGTTTATAGCTTCGTCCTATTATAATTGGGTGAGCATCCTAAATAGATATAAGAGGTTAATGTGTATAACAGTTGTTTAAAGCTTCGTCCTATTATAATTGGGTGAGCACCCTAAATATATATAATAGGTTAATGTGTATTACAATTATTTAAAGCTTCGTCCTATTATAATTGGGTGAGCATCCTAAATAGATATAATAGGTTAATGTGTATAACAGTTGTTTAAAGCTTCGTCCTATTATAATTAGGTGAGCATCCTAAATAGTTTTAATAGGTTAATGTGTATTACAGTTATTTAAAGCTTCGTCCTATTATAATTGGGTGAGCATCCTAAATAGATATAATAGGTTAATGTGTATTACAGTTATTTAAAGCTTCGTCCTATTGTAATTGGGTGAGCCTCCTAAATAGATATAATAGGTTAATGTGTATAACAGTTGTTTAAAGTTTCGTCCTATTATAATTGAGTGAGCATCCTAAAGAGATATAATAGGTTAATGTGTATAAAAGTTGTTTAAAGCTTCGTCCTATAATAATTGGGTGAGCATCCTAAATATAGATATAATAGGTTAATGTGTATTACAGTTATTTAAAGCTTCGTCCTATTATAATTGCGAGAGCATCCTAAATAGATATAATAGGTTAATGTGTATTACAGCTGTTTATAGCTTCGTCCTATTATAATTGCGAGAGCATCCTAAATAGATATAATAGGTTAATGTGTATTACAGCTGTTTATAGCTTCGTCCTATTATAATTGGGTGAGTATCCTAAATAGATATAATAGGTGAATGTGTATTACAGTTGTTTAAAGCTTCGTCCTATTATAATTGGGTGAGCATCCTAAATAGATATAATAGGTTAATGTGTATTACAGTTATTTAAAGCTTCGTCCTATTAAAATTGGGTGAGCATCCTAAATAGATATAATAGGTTAATGTATAATACAGTTATTTATAGCTTCGTCCTATTATAATTGGATGAGCATCCTAAATAGATATAATAGGTTAATGTGTATTACAGTTATTTAAAGCTTCGTCCTATGATAATTGGGTGAGCATCCTAAGTAGATATATAAGGTTAATGTGTATTACAATTATTTATAGCTTCGTCCTATTTTAATTGGGTGAGCATCCTAAATAGATATAATAGGTTAATGTGTATTACAATTATTTATAGCTTCGTCCTATTTTAATTGGGTGAGCATCCTAAATAGATATAATAGGTGAATGTGTATTACAATTATTTATAGCTTCGTCCTATTTTAATTGGGTGAGCATCCTAAATAGATATAATAGGTGAATGTGTATTACAGTTGTTTAAAGCTTCGTCCTATTATAATTGGGTGAGCATCCTAAATAGATATAATAGGTTAATGTGTATTACAGTTATTTAAAGCTTCGTCCTATTAAAATTGGGTGAGCATCCTAAATAGATATAATAGGTTAATGTATAATACAGTTATTTATAGCTTCGTCCTATTATAATTGGATGAGCATCCTAAATAGATATAATAGGTTAATGTGTATTACAGTTATTTAAAGCTTCGTCCTATGATAATTGGGTGAGCATCCTAAGTAGATATAATAGGTTAATGTTTAATACAGTTATTTATAGCTTCGTCCTATTATAATTGGGTGAGCATCCTAAATAGATATAATAGGTTAATGTGTATTACAATAATTTATAGCTTCGTCCTGTTTTAATTGGGTGAGCATCCTAAATAGATATAATAGGTTAATGTGTATTACAGTTATTTATAGCTTCGTCCTATTATAATTGGGTGAGCATCCTAAATAGATATAATAGGTTAATGTGTATTACCGTTATTGAAAGCTTCGTCCTATTATAATTGCGAGAGCATCCTAAATAGATATAATAGGTTAATGTGTATTACAGTTATTTAAAGCTTCGTCCTATTATAATTGGGTGAGCATCCTAAATAGATATAAAAGGTTAATGTGTATTACAGTTATTTAAAGCTTCGTCCTATTATAATTGGGTGAGCATCCTAAATAGATATAATAGGTTAATGTGTATTACAGTTATTTATAGCTTCGTCCTATTATAATTGGGTGAGCATCCTAAATAGATATAATAGGTTAATGTGTATTACAGTTATTTAAAGCTTCGTCCTATTATAATTGGGTGAGCATCCTAAATAGATATAATAGGTTAATGTGTATTACAGTTATTTAAAGCTTCGTCCTATTATAATTGGGTGAGCATCCTAAATAGATATAATAGGTTAATGTGTATTACAGTTATTTAAAGCTTCGTCCTATTATAATTGGGTGAGCATCCTAAATAGATATAATAGGTTAATGTGTATTACAGTTGTTTAAAGCTTCGTCCTATTATAATTGGGTGAGCAACCTAAATAGATATAATAGGTTAATGTATAATACAGTTATTTATAGCTTTGTCCTATTATAATTGCGAGAGCATCCTAAGTAGATATAATAGGTTAATGTATAATACAGTTCTTTAAAGCTTCGTCCTATGATAATTGGGTGAGCATCCTAAGTAGATATAATAGGTTAATGTGTATTACAGTTATTTAAAGCTTCGTCCTATTATAATTCGATGAGCATCCTAAATAGATATAATAGGTTAATGTGAAATGAAGTTGTTTAAAGCTTCGTCCTATTATAATTGGGTGAGCATCCTAAATAGATATAAAAGGTTAATGTGTATTACAGTTGTTTAAAGTTTCGTCCTATTATAATTGGGTGAGCATCCTAAATAGTTTTAATAGGTTAATGTGTATTACAGTTATTTAAAGCTTCGTCCTATTATAATTGGATGAGCATCCTAAGTAGATATAATAGGTTAAGGTGTATAACAGTTGTTTAAAGCTTCGTCCTATTATAATTGGGTGAGAATCCTAAGAAGATATAATAGGTTAATTTGTAATACAGTTATTTAAAGCTTCGTCCTATTATAATTGGGTGAGCATCCTAAATAGATGTAATAGGTTAATGTGACAGTGTAATACAGTTATTTAAAGCTTCGTCCTATTATAATTTGGTGAGCATCCTAAATAGATATGATAGGTTAATGTGTAATACAGTTATTTAAAGCTTCGTCCTATTATAATTGGGTGAGCATCCTAAATAGATGTAATAGGTTAATGTGACAGTGTAATACAGTTATTTAAAGCTTCGTCCTATTATAATTGGGTGAGCATCCTAAATAGATATAATAGGTTAATGTGTATTGCAGTTATTTAAAGCTTCGTCCTATTATAATTGGGGGAGCATCCTAAATAGATATAATAGGTTAATGTGTAATACAGTTATTTAAAGCTTCGTCCTATTATAATTGGATGAGCATCCTAAATAGATATAAAAGGTTAATGTGTATAACAGTTGTTTAAAGTTTCGTCCTATTATAATTGGGTGAGCACCCTAAATAGATATTATAGGTCAATGTATAATACAGTTATTTAAAGCTTCGTCCTATTATAATTGGGTGAGCATCCTAAATAGATGTAATAGGTTAATGTATAATACAGTTGTTTAAAGCTTTGTCCTATTATAATTGGGTGAGCATTCTAAGTATATATAATAGGTTAATGTGTATTACAGTTGTTTAAAGCTTCGTCCTACTTTAATTGGATGAGCATCCTAAATAGCTATAATAGGTTAATGTGTATAACAGTTGTTTAAAGTTTCGTCCTATTATAATTTGGTGAGCATCCTAAATAGATATAATAGGTTAATGTGTTTTACAGTTGTTTAAAGCTTTGTCCTATTATAATTGGGTGAGCACCCTAAATAGATATAATAGGTCAATGTATAATACAGTTATTTAAAGCTTCGTCCTATTATAATTGGGTGAGCATCCTAAGTAGATATAATAGGTTAATGTGTATTACAGTTGTTTCAAGCTTCGTCCTATTATAATTGGGTGAGCATCCTAAATAGATATAATAGATTAATGTGTAATACAGTTATTTAAAGCTTCGTCCTATTATAATTGCGAGAGCATCCTATATAGATATAATAGGTTAATGTGTATTACAGTTATTTATAGCTTCGTCCTATTATAATTGGGTGAGCATCCTAAATAGATATAATAGGTTAATGTGTAATACAGTTATTGATAGCTTCGTCCTATTATAATTGGGTGAGCATCCTAAATAGATATAAAAGGTTAATGTGTATTACAGTTATTTAAAGCTTCGTCCTATTATAATTGGGTGAGCATCCTAAATAGATATAATAGGTTAATGTATAATACAGTTATTTATAGCTTCGTCCTATTTTAATTGGGTGAGCATCCTAAATAGATATAATAGGTGAATGTGTATTACAATTATTTATAGCTTCGTCCTATTTTAATTGGGTGAGCATCCTAAATAGATATAATAGGTGAATGTGTATTACAGTTGTTTAAAGCTTCGTCCTATTATAATTGGGTGAGCATCCTAAATAGATATAATAGGTGAATGTGTATTACAGTTGTTTAAAGCTTCGTCCTATTATAATTGGGTGAGCATCCTAAATAGATATAATAGGTTAATGTGTATTACAGTTATTTAAAGCTTCGTCCTATTAAAACTGGGTGAGCATCCTAAATAGATATAATAGGTTAATGTATAATACAGTTATTTATAGCTTCGTCCTATTATAATTGGATGAGCATCCTAAATAGATATAATAGGTTAATGTGTATTACAGTTATTTAAAGCTTCGTCCTATGATAATTGGGTGAGCATCCTAAGTAGATATAATAGGTTAATGTGTATTACAATTATTTATAGCTTCGTCCTATTTTAATTGGGTGAGCATCCTAAATAGATATAATAGGTTAATGTGTATTACAATTATTTATAGCTTCGTCCTATTTTAATTGGGTGAGCATCCTAAATAGATATAATAGGTGAATGTGTATTACAATTATTTATAGCTTCGTCCTATTTTAATTGGGTGAGCATCCTAAATAGATATAATAGGTGAATGTGTATTACAGTTGTTTAAAGCTTCGTCCTATTATAATTGGGTGAGCATCCTAAATAGATATAATAGGTTAATGTGTATTACAGTTATTTAAAGCTTCGTCCTATTAAAATTGGGTGAGCATCCTAAATAGATATAATAGGTTAATGTATAATACAGTTATTTATAGCTTCGTCCTATTATAATTGGATGAGCATCCTAAATAGATATAATAGGTTAATGTGTATTACAGTTATTTAAAGCTTCGTCCTATGATAATTGGGTGAGCATCCTAAGTAGATATAATAGGTTAATGTTTAATACAGTTATTTATAGCTTCGTCCTATTATAATTGGGTGAGCATCCTAAATAGATATAATAGGTTAATGTGTATTACAATTATTTATAGCTTCGTCCTGTTTTAATTGGGTGAGCATCCTAAGTAGATATAATAGGTTAATGTGTAATACAGTTGTTTAAAGCTTCGTCCTATTATAATTGGGTGAGCATCCTAAATAGTTTTAATAGGTTAATGTGTATTACAGTTGTTTAAAGCTTCGTCCTATTATAATTGGATGAGCGTCCTAAATAGACATAATAGGTTAATGTGTATTACAGTTATTTAAAGCTTCGTCCTATTATAATTGGGTGAGCATCCTAAATAGATATAATAGGTTAATGTGTATTACAGTTATTTAAAGCTTCGTCCTATTATAATTGGGTGAGCATCCTAAATAGATATAATAGGTTAATGTGTATTGCAGTTATTTAAAGCTTCGTCCTATTATAATTGGGGGAGCATCCTAAATAGATATAATAGGTTAATGTGTAATACAGTTATTTAAAGCTTCGTCCTATTATAATTGGATGAGCATCCTAAATAGATATAAAAGGTTAATGTGTATAACAGTTGTTTAAAGTTTCGTCCTATTATAATTGGGTGAGCACCCTAAATAGATATTATAGGTCAATGTATAATACAGTTATTTAAAGCTTCGTCCTATTATAATTGGGTGAGCATCCTAAATAGATGTAATAGGTTAATGTATAATACAGTTGTTTAAAGCTTTGTCCTATTATAATTGGGTGAGCATTCTAAGTATATATAATAGGTTAATGTGTATTACAGTTGTTTAAAGCTTCGTCCTACTTTAATTGGATGAGCATCCTAAATAGCTATAATAGGTTAATGTGTATAACAGTTGTTTAAAGTTTCGTCCTATTATAATTTGGTGAGCATCCTAAATAGATATAATAGGTTAATGTGTTTTACAGTTGTTTAAAGCTTTGTCCTATTATAATTGGGTGAGCACCCTAAATAGATATAATAGGTCAATGTATAATACAGTTATTTAAAGCTTCGTCCTATTATAATTGGGTGAGCATCCTAAGTAGATATAATAGGTTAATGTGTATTACAGTTGTTTCAAGCTTCGTCCTATTATAATTGGGTGAGCATCCTAAATAGATATAATAGATTAATGTGTAATACAGTTATTTAAAGCTTCGTCCTATTATAATTGCGAGAGCATCCTATATAGATATAATAGGTTAATGTGTATTACAGTTATTTATAGCTTCGTCCTATTATAATTGGGTGAGCATCCTAAATAGATATAATAGGTTAATGTGTAATACAGTTATTGATAGCTTCGTCCTATTATAATTGGGTGAGCATCCTAAATAGATATAAAAGGTTAATGTGTATTACAGTTATTTAAAGCTTCGTCCTATTATAATTGGGTGAGCATCCTAAATAGATATAATAGGTTAATGTATAATACAGTTATTTATAGCTTCGTCCTATTTTAATTGGGTGAGCATCCTAAATAGATATAATAGGTGAATGTGTATTACAATTATTTATAGCTTCGTCCTATTTTAATTGGGTGAGCATCCTAAATAGATATAATAGGTGAATGTGTATTACAGTTGTTTAAAGCTTCGTCCTATTATAATTGGGTGAGCATCCTAAATAGATATAATAGGTGAATGTGTATTACAGTTGTTTAAAGCTTCGTCCTATTATAATTGGGTGAGCATCCTAAATAGATATAATAGGTTAATGTGTATTACAGTTATTTAAAGCTTCGTCCTATTAAAATTGGGTGAGCATCCTAAATAGATATAATAGGTTAATGTATAATACAGTTATTTATAGCTTCGTCCTATTATAATTGGATGAGCATCCTAAATAGATATAATAGGTTAATGTGTATTACAGTTATTTAAAGCTTCGTCCTATGATAATTGGGTGAGCATCCTAAGTAGATATAATAGGTTAATGTGTATTACAATTATTTATAGCTTCGTCCTATTTTAATTGGGTGAGCATCCTAAATAGATATAATAGGTTAATGTGTATTACAATTATTTATAGCTTCGTCCTATTTTAATTGGGTGAGCATCCTAAATAGATATAATAGGTGAATGTGTATTACAATTATTTATAGCTTCGTCCTATTTTAATTGGGTGAGCATCCTAAATAGATATAATAGGTGAATGTGTATTACAGTTGTTTAAAGCTTCGTCCTATTATAATTGGGTGAGCATCCTAAATAGATATAATAGGTTAATGTGTATTACAGTTATTTAAAGCTTCGTCCTATTAAAATTGGGTGAGCATCCTAAATAGATATAATAGGTTAATGTATAATACAGTTATTTATAGCTTCGTCCTATTATAATTGGATGAGCATCCTAAATAGATATAATAGGTTAATGTGTATTACAGTTATTTAAAGCTTCGTCCTATGATAATTGGGTGAGCATCCTAAGTAGATATAATAGGTTAATGTTTAATACAGTTATTTATAGCTTCGTCCTATTATAATTGGGTGAGCATCCTAAATAGATATAATAGGTTAATGTGTATTACAATTATTTATAGCTTCGTCCTGTTTTAATTGGGTGAGCATCCTAAGTAGATATAATAGGTTAATGTGTAATACAGTTGTTTAAAGCTTCGTCCTATTATAATTGGGTGAGCATCCTAAATAGTTTTAATAGGTTAATGTGTATTACAGTTGTTTAAAGCTTCGTCCTATTATAATTGGATGAGCGTCCTAAATAGACATAATAGGTTAATGTGTATTACAGTTATTTAAAGCTTCGTCCTATTATAATTGGGTGAGCATCCTAAATAGATATAATAGGTTAATGTGTATTACAGTTATTTATAGCTTCGTCCTATTATAATTGGGTGAGCATCCTAAATAGATATAATAGGTTAATGTGTATTACAGTTATTTATAGTTTCGTCCTATTATAATTGGGTGAGCATCCTAAATAGATATAATAGGTTAATGTGTATTACAGTTATTTAAAGCTTCGTCCTATTATAATTGGGTGAGCATCCTAAATAGATATAATAGGTTAATGTGTATTACAGTTATTTAAAGCTTCGTCCTATTATAATTGGGTGAGCATCCTAAATAGATATAATAGGTTAATGTGTATTACAGTTATTTAAAGCTTCGTCCTATTATAATTGGGTGAGCATCCTAAATAGATATAATAGGTTAATGTGTATTACAGTTGTTTAAAGCTTCGTCCTATTATAATTGGGTGAGCAACCTAAATAGATATAATAGGTTAATGTATAATACAGTTATTTATAGCTTCGTCCTATTTTAATTGGGTGAGCATCCTAAGTAGATATAATAGGTTAATGTATAATACAGTTCTTTAAAGCTTCGTCCTATGATAATTGGGTGAGCATCCTAAGTAGATATAATAGGTTAATGTGTATTACAGTTATTTAAAGCTTCGTCCTATTATAATTCGATGAGCATCCTAAATAGATATAATAGGTTAATGTGAAATGAAGTTGTTTAAAGCTTCGTCCTATTATAATTGGGTGAGCATCCTAAATAGATATAAAAGGTTAATGTGTATTACAGTTGTTTAAAGTTTCGTCCTATTATAATTGGGTGAGCATCCTAAATAGTTTTAATAGGTTAATGTGTATTACAGTTATTTAAAGCTTCGTCCTATTATAATTGGATGAGCATCCTAAGTAGATATAATAGGTTAAGGTGTATAACAGTTGTTTAAAGCTTCGTCCTATTATAATTGGGTGAGAATCCTAAGAAGATATAATAGGTTAATTTGTAATACAGTTATTTAAAGCTTCGTCCTATTATAATTGGGTGAGCATCCTAAATAGATGTAATAGGTTAATGTGACAGTGTAATACAGTTATTTAAAGCTTCGTCCTATTATAATTGGGTGAGCATCCTAAATAGATATAATAGGTTAATGTGTATTGCAGTTATTTAAAGCTTCGTCCTATTATAATTGGGTGAGCATCCTAAATAGATATAATAGGTTAATGTGTAATACAGTTATTTAAAGCTTCGTCCTATTATAATTGGATGAGCATCCTAAATAGATATAAAAGGTTAATGTGTATAACAGTTGTTTAAAGTTTCGTCCTATTATAATTGGGTGAGCACCCTAAATAGATATTATAGGTCAATGTATAATACAGTTATTTAAAGCTTCGTCCTATTATAATTGGGTGAGCATCCTAAATAGATGTAATAGGTTAATGTATAATACAGTTGTTTAAAGCTTTGTCCTATTATAATTGGGTGAGCATTCTAAGTATATATAATAGGTTAATGTGTATTACAGTTGTTTAAAGCTTCGTCCTATTATAATTGGATGAGCATCCTAAATAGCTATAATAGGTTAATGTGTATAACAGTTGTTTAAAGTTTCGTCCTATTATAATTTGGTGAGCATCCTAAATAGATATAATAGGTTAATGTGTTTTACAGTTGTTTAAAGCTTTGTCCTATTATAATTGGGTGAGCACCCTAAATAGATATAATAGGTCAATGTATAATACAGTTATTTAAAGCTTCGTCCTATTATAATTGGGTGAGCATCCTAAGTAGATATAATAGGTTAATGTGTATTACAGTTGTTTCAAGCTTCGTCCTATTATAATTGGGTGAGCATCCTAAATAGATATAATAGATTAATGTGTAATACAGTTATTTAAAGCTTCGTCCTATTATAATTGGGTGAGCATCCTAAATAGATATAATAGGTTAATGTGTATTACAGTTATTTAAAGCTTCGTCCTATTATAATTGGGTGAGCATCCTAAATAGATATAATAGATTAATGTGTATTACAGTTATTTAAAGCTTCGTCCTATTATAATTGCGAGAGCATCCTAAGTAGACATAATAGGTTAATGTGTACTACAGTTGTTTATAGCTTCGTCCTATTATAATTGGATGAGCATCCTAAATAGATATAATAGGTTAATGTGTAATACAGTTATTTAAAGCTTCGTCCTATTATAATTGGGTGAGCATCCTAAATAGATATAATAGCTTAATGTGTATTACAGTTATTTATAGCTTCGTCCTATTATAATTGTATGAGCATCCTAAATAGATATAATAGGTTAATGTGTAATACAGTTATTTAAAGCTTCGTCCTATTATAATTGGATGAGCATCCTAAATAGATATAATAGGTTAATGTGTATTACAGTTGTTTAAAGCTTCGTCCTATTATATTTGGGTGAGCATCCTAAATAGATATAATAGGTTAATGTGTATAACAGTTATTTATAGCTTCGTCCTATTATAATTGGGTGAGCAACCTAAATAGATATAATAGGTTAATGTGTAATACAGTTGTTTAAAGCTTCGTCCTATTATCATTGCGAGAGCATCCTAAATAGATATAATAGGTTAATGTGTATTACAGTTATTTAAAGGTTCGTCCTATTATAATTGGGTGAGCATCCTAAATAGATATAATAGGTTAATGTGTATTACAGTTATTTAAAGCTTCGTCCTATTATAATTGGATGAGCATCCTAAATAGATATAATAGGTTAATGTGTATTACAGTTATTTATAGCTTCGTCCTATTATAATTGTATGAGCATCCTAAATAGATATAATAGGTTAATGTGTATTACAGTTGTTTAAAGCTTCGTCCTATTATATTTGGGTGAGCATCCTAAAAAGATATAATAGGTTAATGTGTAATACAGTTATTTAAAGCTTCGTCCTATTATAATTGGGTGAGCACCCTAAATAGATATAATAGGTCAATGTATAATACAGTTATTTAAAGCTTCGTCCTATTATAATTGGGTGAGCATCTTAAGTAGATATAATAGGTTAATCAGTATTACAGTTATTTAAAGCTTCGTCCTATTATAATTGGGTGAGCACCCTAAATAGATATAATAGGTTAATGTATAATACAGTTATTTAAAGCTTCGTCCTATTATAATTGGGGGTGAGCATCCTAAGTTGATATACTAGGTTAATGTGTATTACAGTTGTTTAAAGCTTCGTCCTATTATAATTGGGTGAGCATCCTAAATAGATATCATAGGTTAATGTGTATTACAGTTGTTTAAAGCTTTGTCCTATTATAATTGGGTGAGCACCCTAAATAGATATAATAGGTTAATGTATAATACAGTTATTTAAAGCTTCGTCCTATTATAATTGGGTGAGCATCCTAAGTAGATATAATAGGTTAATGTGTATAAGAGTTGTTTAAAGCTTCGTCCTATTATAATTGGGTGAGCATCCTAAATAGATATAATAGGTTAATGTGTAATACAGTTATTTAAAGCTTCGTCCTATTAAAATTGGGTGAGCATCCTAAATAGATATAATAGGTTAATGTATAATACAGTTATTTAAAGCTTCGTCCTATTATAATTGGGTGAGCATCCTAAATAGATATAATAGATTAATGTGTATATCAGTTATTTAAAGTTTCGTCCTATTATAATTGCGAGAGCATCCTAAATAGATATAATAGATTAATGTGTATATCAGTTATTTAAAGTTTCGTCCTATTATAATTGCGAGAGCATCCTATATAGATATAATAGGTTAATGTGTAATACAGTTATTTAAAGCTTCGTCCTATTATAATTGCGAGAGCATCCTAAATAGATATAATAGGTTAATGTGTATTACAATTATTTATAGCTTCGTCCTATTATAATTGGGTGAGCATCCTAAATATATATAATAGGTTAATGTGTATTACAGTTATTTAAAGCTTCGTCCTATTATAATTGGGTGAGCATCCTAAATATATATAATAGGTTAATGTGTATTACAGTTGTTTAAAACTTCGTCCTATTATAATTGGATGAGCATCCTAAATAGATATAATAGGTTAATGTGTATTACAGTTGTTTAAAGCTTCGTCCTATTATAATTGCGAGAGCATCCTAAATAGATATAATAGGTTAATGTGTATTACAGTTATTTAAAGCTTCGTCCTATTATAATTGCGAGAGCATCCTATATAGATATAATAGGTTAATGTGTAATACAGTTATTTAAAGCTTCGTCCTATTATAATTGCGAGAGCATCCTAAATAGATATAATAGGTTAATGTGTATTACAGTTATTTAAAGCTTCGTCCTATTATAATTGCGAGAGCATCCTATATAGATATAATAGGTTAATGTGTAATACAGTTATTTAAAGCTTCGTCCTATTATAATTGCGAGAGCATCCTATATAGATATAATAGGTTAATGTGTAATACAGTTATTTAAAGCTTCGTCCTATTATAATTGCGAGTGCATCCTAAATAGATATAATAGGTTAATGTGTATTACAGTTATTTAAAGCTTCGTCCTATTATAATTGCGAGAGCATCCTATATAGATATAATAGGTTAATGTGTAATACAGTTATTTAAAGCTTCGTCCTATTATAATTGCGAGAGCATCCTAAATAGATATAATAGGTTAATGTGTATTACAGTTATTTAAAGCTTCGTCCTATTATAATTGCGAGAGCATCCTATATAGATATAATAGGTTAATGTGTAATACAGTTATTTAAAGCTTCGTCCTATTATAATTGGGAGAGCATCCTAAATAGATATAATAGGTTAATGTGTATTACAGTTGTTTATAGCTTCGTCCTATTATAATTGCGAGAGCATCCTAAATAGATATAATAGGTTAATGTGTATTAAGGTTATTTAAAGCTTCGTCCTATTATAATTGCGAGAGCATCCTATATAGATATAATAGGTTAATGTGTAATACAGTTATTTAAAGCTTCGTCCTATTATAATTGCGAGAGCATCCTAAATAGATATAATAGGTTAATGTGTATTACAGTTATTTAAAGCTTCGTCCTATTATAATTGCGAGAGCATCCTATATAGATATAATAGGTTAATGTGTAATACAGTTATTTAAAGCTTCGTCCTATTATAATTGCGAGAGCATCCTAAATAGATATAATAGGTTAATGTGTATTACAGTTATTTAAAGCTTCGTCCTATTATAATTGCGAGAGCATCCTATATAGATATAATAGGTTAATGTGTAATACAGTTATTTAAAGCTTCGTCCTATTATAATTGGGAGAGCATCCTAAATAGATATAATAGGTTAATGTGTATTACAGTTGATTATAGCTTCGTCCTATTATAATTGGGTGAGCGTCCTAAATAGATATAATAGGTTAATGTATATTACAGTTATTTATAGCTTCGTCCTATTATAATTGGGTGAGCATCCTAAGTAGACATAATAGGTTAATGTGTATTACAGTTATTTAAAGGTTCGTCCTATTATAATTGGGTGAGCATCCTAAATAGATATAATAGGTTAATGTGTATTACAGCTGTTTATAGCTTCGTCCTATTATAATTGGGTGAGCATCCTAAATATATATAATAGGTTAATGTGTATTACAGCTGTTTATAGCTTCGTCCTATTATAATTGGGTGAGCATCCTACATAGATATAATAGGTTAATGTGTATTACAGCTGTTTCTAGCTTCGTCCTATTATAATTGGGTGAGCATCCTAAATAGATATAATAGGTTAATGTGTAATACAGTTGTTTAAAGCTTCGTCCTATTATAATTGGGTGAGCATCCTAAATAGATATAATAGGTTAATGTGTATTACAGTTGTTTAAAGCTTCGTCCTATTATAATTGGGTGAGCATCCTAAATATATATAATAGGTTAATGTGTATTACAGTTATTTATAGCTTCGTCCTATTATAATTGGGTGAGCATCCTAAGTAGACATAATAGGTTAATGTGTATTACAGTTATTTAAAGGTTCGTCCTATTATAATTGGGTGAGCATCCTAAATAGATATAATAGGTTAATGTGTATTACAGCTGTTTATAGCTTCGTCCTATTATAATTGGGTGAGCATCCTAAATATATATAATAGGTTAATGTGTATTACAGCTGTTTATAGCTTCGTCCTATTATAATTGGGTGAGCATCCTAAATAGATATAATAGGTTAATGTGTATTACAGCTGTTTCTAGCTTCGTCCTATTATAATTGGGTGAGCATCCTAAATAGATATAATAGGTTAATGTGTATTACAGTTATTTATAGCTTCGTCCTATTATAATTGGGTGAGCATCCTAAATAGATATAATAGGTTAATGTGTATTACAGTTGTTTAAAGCTTCGTCCTATTATAATTGGGTGAGCATCCTAAATAGATATAATAGGTTAATGTGTATGAAAGTTGTTTAAAGCTTCGTCCTATTATAATTGCGAGAGCATCCTAAATAGATATAATAGGTTAATGTGTATTACAGTTATTTAAAGCTTCGTCCTATTATAATTGGATGAGCATCCTAAATATATATAATAGGTTAATGTGTATTACAGCTGTTTAAAGCTTAGTCCTATTATAATTGGATGAGCATCCTAAATAGATATAATAGGTTAATGTGTAATACAGTTATTTAAAGCTTCGTCCTATTATAATTGGGTGATCATCCTAAATAGATATAATAGGTTAATGTGTATTACAGTTATTTAAAGCTTCGTCCTATTATAATTGGGTGAGCATCCTAAATAGATATAATAGGTTAATGTGTATTACAGTTGTTTATAGCTTCGTCCTATTATAATTGGGTGAGCATCCTAAATAGATATAATAGGTTAATGTGTATTACAGTTATTTAAAGCTTCGTCCTATTATAATTGGGTGAGCATCCTAAATAGATATAAAAGGTTAATGTGTATTACAGTTATTTAAGGCTTCGTCCTATAATAATTGGGTGAGCATCCTTAATAGATATAATAGGTTAATGTGTATTACAGTTATTTATAGCTTCGTCCTATTATAATTGGGTGAGCATCCTAAATAGATATAATAGGTTAATGTGTATTACAGTTATATAAAGCTTCGTCCTATTATAATTGGGTGAGCATCCTAAATAGATATAATAGGTTAATGTGTATTACAGTTATTTAAAGCTTCGTCCTATGATAATTGGGTGAGTACCCTAAATAGATATAATAGGTTAATGTGTATTACAGTTGTTTAAAGCTTCGTCCTATTATAATTGGATGAGCATCCTAAGTAGACATAATAGGTTAATGTGTATTACAGTTATTTAAAGCTTCGTCCTATTATAATTGGGTGAGCATCCTAAGTAGATATAATAGGTTAATATGTATTACAGTTGTTTAAAGCTTCGTCCTATTATAATTGGATGAGCATCCTAAATAGATATAATAGGTTAATGTATAATACAGTTGTTTAAAGCTTCGTCCTATTATAATTGGATGAGCACCCTAAATAGATATTATAGGTTAATGTATAATACAGTTATTTAAAGCTTCGTCCTATTATAATTGGGTGAGCATCCTAAGTAGATATAATAGGTTAATGTGTATTACAGTTATTTATAGCTTCGTCCTATTATAATTGGGTGAGCATCCTAAGTAGATATAATAGGTTAATATGTATTACAGTTGTTTAAAGCTTCGTCCTATTATAATTGGATGAGCATCCTAAATAGATATAATAGGTTAATGTATAAAACAGTTATTTAAAGTGTCGTCCTATTATAATTGGATGAGCATCCTAAATAGATATAATAGGTTAATGTGTATTACAGTTATTTATAGCTTCGTCCTATTATAATTGGGTAAGCATCCTAAATAGATATAATAGGTTAATGTGTATTGCAGTTATTTATAGCTTCGTCCTATTATAATTGGGTGAGCATCCTAAATAGATATAATAGGTTAATGTGTAATACAGTTGTTTATAGCTTCGTCCTATTATAATTGGGTGAGCATCCTAAAAAGATATAATAGGTTAATGTGTATTACAGTTATTTATAGCTTCGTCCTATTATAATTGGGTGAGCATCCTAAATAGATATAATAGGTTAATGTATAAAACAGTTATTTAAAGTGTCGTCCTATTATAATTGGATGAGCATCCTAAATAGATATAATAGGTTAATGTGTATTACAGTTATTTATAGCTTCGTCCTATTATAATTGGGTAAGCATCCTAAATAGATATAATAGGTTAATGTGTATTGCAGTTATTTATAGCTTCGTCCTATTATAATTGGGTGAGCATCCTAAATAGATATAATAGGTTAATGTGTAATACAGTTGTTTATAGCTTCGTCCTATTATAATTGGGTGAGCATCCTAAAAAGATATAATAGGTTAATGTGTATTACAGTTATTTATAGCTTCGTCCTATTATAATTGGGTGAGCATCCTAAATAGATATAATAGGTTAATGTGTATAACAGTTATTTAAAGCTTCGTCCTATTATAATTTCGAGAGCATCCTAAATAGATATAATAGGTTAATATGTATTACAGTTGTTTAAAGCTTCGTCCTATTATAATTGGATGAGCATCCTAAATAGATATAATAAGTTAATGTATAAAACAGTTATTTAAAGTGTCGTCCTATTATAATTGGATGAGCATCCTAAATAGATATAATAGGTTAATGTGTATTACAGTTATTTATAGCTTCGTCCTATTATAATTGGGTAAGCATCCTAAATAGATATAATAGGTTAATGTGTATTGCAGTTATTTATAGCTTCGTCCTATTATAATTGGGTGAGCATCCTAAATAGATATAATAGGTTAATGTGTAATACAGTTGTTTATAGCTTCGTCCTATTATAATTGGGTGAGCATCCTAAAAAGATATAATAGGTTAATGTGTATTACAGTTATTTATAGCTTCGTCCTATTATAATTGGGTGAGCATCCTAAGTAGATATAATAGGTTAATATGTATTACAGTTGTTTAAAGCTTCGTCCTATTATAATTGGATGAGCATCCTAAATAGATATAATAGGTTAATGTATAAAACAGTTATTTAAAGTGTCGTCCTATTATAATTGGATGAGCATCCTAAATAGATATAATAGGTTAATGTGTATTACAGTTATTTATAGCTTCGTCCTATTATAATTGGGTAAGCATCCTAAATAGATATAATAGGTTAATGTGTATAACAGTTATTTAAAGCTTCGTCCTATTATAATTTCGAGAGCATCCTAAATAGATATAATAGGTTAATGTGTATTACAGTTATTTAAAGCTTCGTCCTATTATAATTGGGTGAGCATCCTAAATAGATATAATAGGTTAATGTGTATAACAGTTATTTATAGCTTCGTCCTATTATAATTGGGTGAGCATCCTAAATAGATATAATAGGTTAATGTGTATTACAGTTGTTAATAGCTTCGTCCTATTATAATTGCGAGAGCATCCTAAGTAGATATAATAGGTTAATGTGTATTACAGTTGTTTAAAGCTTCGTCCTATTATAATTGGATGAGCATCCTAAATAGATATAATAGGTTAATGTGTATTACAGTTATTTAAAGCTTCGTCCTATTATAATTGGGTGAGCATCGTAAATAGATATAATAGGTTAATGTGTACTACAGTTGTTTATAGCTTCGTCCTATTATAATTGGATGAACATCCTAAATAGATATAATAGGTTAATGTGTATTACAGATGTTTACAGCTTCGTCCTATTATAATTGGGTGAGCATCCTAAATAGATATAATAGGTTAATGTGTATTACAGTTGTTTATAGCTTCGTCCTATTATAATTGGGTGAGCATCCTAAATAGATATAATAGGTTAATGTGTATAACAGTTATTTATAGCTTCGTCCTATTATAATTGGGTGAGCATCCTAAATAGATATAATAGGTTAATGTGTATTACAGTTGTTAATAGCTTCGTCCTATTATAATTGCGAGAGCATCCTAAGTAGATATAATAGGTTAATGTGTATTACAGTTGTTTAAAGCTTCGTCCTATTATAATTGGATGAGCATCCTAAATAGATATAATAGGTTAATGTGTATTACAGTTATTTAAAGCTTCGTCCTATTATAATTGGGTGAGCATCGTAAATAGATATAATAGGTTAATGTGTACTACAGTTGTTTATAGCTTCGTCCTATTATAATTGGATGAACATCCTAAATAGATATAATAGGTTAATGTGTAATACAGTTGTTTAAAGCTTCGTCCTATTATAATTGGGTGAGCATCCTAAATAGATATAATAGGTTAATGTGTAATACAGTTGTTTAAAGCTTCGTCCTATTATAATTGGGTGAGCATCCTAAATAGATATAATAGGTTAATGTGTATTACAGTTATTTAACGTTTCGTCCTATTATAATTGGATGAGCACTCTAAATAGATATAATAGGTTAATGTGTATTACAGTTATTTATAGCTTCGTCCTATTATAATTGGATGAGCATCCTAAATAGATATAATAGGTTAATGTGTAATACAGTTGTTTAAAGCTTCGTCCTATTATAATTGGGTGAGCATCCTAAATAGATATAATAGGTTAATGTGTATTACAGTTATTTAACGTTTCGTCCTATTATAATTGGATGAGCACTCTAAATAGATATAATAGGTTAATGTGTATTACAGTTATTTATAGCTTCGTCCTATTATAATTGGGTGAGCATCCTAAATAGATATAATAGGTTAATGTGTATTACAGTTAGTTAAAGCTTCGTCCTATTATAATTGGGTGAGCATCCTAAATAGATATAATAGGTTAATGTGTATTACAGTTATTTAAAGGTTCGTCCTATTATAATTGGGTGAGCATCCTATATAGATATAATAGGTTAATGTGTAATACAGTTGTTTATAGCTTCGTCCTATTATAATTGGATGAGCATCCTAAATAGATATAATAGGTTAATGTGTAATACAGTTATTTAAAGCTTCGTCCTATTATAATTGGATGAACATCCTAAATAGATATAATAGGTTAATGTATAAAACAGTTATTTAAAGTGTCGTCCTATTATAATTGGATGAGCATCCTAAATAGATATAATAGGTTAATGTGTATTGCAGTTATTTAATGCTTTGTCCTATAATAATTGGGTGAGCATCCTAAATAGATATAATAGGTTAATGTGTAATACAGTTATTTAAAGCTTCGTCCTATTATAATTGGGTGAGCATCCTAAATAGATATAATAGGTTAATGTGTAATACAGTTATTTAAAGCTTCGTCCTATTATAATTGGGTGAGCATCCTAAATAGATATAATAGGTTAATGTGTATTACAGTTATTTAAAGCTTCGTCCTATTATAATTGGGTGAGTACCCTAAATAAATATTATAGGTTAATGTATAATACAGTTATTTAAAGCTTCGTCCTATTATAATTGGATGAGCATCCTAAATAGATATAATAGGTTAATGTGTATTACAGTTGTTTAAAGCTTCGTCCTATTATAATTGGGTGAGCACCATAAATAGATATTATAGGTTAATGTATAATACAGTTATTTAAAGCTTCGTCCTATTATAATTGGGTGAGCATCCTAAATAGATATAATAGGTTAATGTGTAATACAGTTATTTATAGCTTCGTCCTATTATAATTGGGTGAGCATCCTAAATAGATATAATAGGTTAATGTGTATTACAGTTATTTATAGCTTCGTCCTATTATAATTGGGTGAGCATCCTAAATAGATATAATAGGTTAATGTGTATTACAGTTGTTAATAGCTTCGTCCTATTATAATTGGATGAGCACCCTAAATAGATATAATAGGTTAATGTGTATTACAGTTATTTAAAGCTTCGTCCTATTATAATTGGGTGAGCATCCTAAATAGATATAATAGGTTAATGTGTAATACAGTTATTTATAGCTTCGTCCTATTATAATTGGGTGAGCATCCTAAATAGATATAATAGGTTAATGTGTATTACAGTTGTTAATAGCTTCGTCCTATTATAATTGGATGAGCATCCTAAATAGATATAATAGGTTAATGTGTATTACAGTTATTTAAAGCTTCGTCCTATTATAATTGGGTGAGCATCCTAAATATATATAATAGGTTAATGTGTACTACAGTTGTTTAAAGCTTCGTCCTATTATAATTGGGTGAGCATCCTAAATAGATATAATAGGTTAATGTGTAATACAGTTATTTATAGCTTCGTCCTATAATAATTGGGTGAGCATCCTAAATAGATATAATAGGTTAATGTGTATTACAGTTGTTTAAAGCTTCGTCCTATTATAATTGGGTGAGCATCCTGGATAGATATAATAGGTTAATGTATAATACAGTTGTTTAAAGCTTCGTCCTATTATAATTGGATGAGCACCCTAAATAGATATTATAGGTTAATGTATAATACAGTTATTTAAAGCTTCGTCCTATTATAATTGGGTGAGCATTCTTAATAGATATAATAGGTTAATGTGTATTACAGTTGTTTAAAGCTTCGTCCTATTATAGTTGGGTGAGCACCCTAAATAGATATTATAGGTTAATGTATAATACAGTTATTTAAAGCTTCGTCCTATTATAATTGGGTGAGCATCCTAAATAGATATAATAGGTTAATGTGTATTACAGTTGTTTAAAGCTTCGTCCTATTATAATTGGGTGAGCACCCTAAATAGATATTATAGGTTAATGTATAATACAGTTGTTTAAAGCTTCGTCCTATTATAATTGGGTGAGCATCCTAAATAGATATAATAGGTTAATGTATAATACAGTTATTTAAAGCTTCGTCCTATTATAATTTGGTGAGCATCCTAAATAGATATAATAGGTTAATGTATAAAACAGTTGTTTAAAGCTTCGTCCTATTATAATTGGGTGAGCACCCTAAATAGATATTATAGGTTAATGTATAATACAGTTGTTTAAAGCTTCGTCCTATTATAATTGGGTGAGCATCCTAAATAGATATAATAGGTTAATGTATAATACAGTTATTTAAAGCTTCGTCCTATTATAATTTGGTGAGCATCCTAAATAGATATAATAGGTTAATGTATAAAACAGTTGTTTAAAGCTTCGTCCTATTATAATTGGGTGAGCATCCTAAATAGATATAATAGGTTAATGTATAAAACAGTTGTTTAAAGCTTCGTCCTATTATAATTGGGTGAGCATCCTAAATAGATATAATAGGTTAATGTGTATTACAGTTATTTAAAGCTTCGTCCTATTATAATTGGGTGAGCATCGTAAATAGATATAATAGGTTAATGTGTAATACAGTTATTTAAAGTTTCGTCCTATTATATTTGGATGAGCATCCTAAATAGATATAATAGGTTAATGTGTACTACAGTTATTTAAAGTTGCGTCCTATTATAATTGGATGAGCATCCTAAATATATATAATAGGTTAATGTGTAAAACAGTTATTTAAAGCTTCGTCCTATTATAATTGGATGAGCATCCCTAATAGTAAATAGATATAATAGGTTAATGTGTATTACAGCTGTTTATAGCGTCGTCCTATTATAATTGGGTGAGCATCCTAAATAGATATAATAGGTTAATGTGTATAAAAGTTGTTTAAAGCTTCGTCCTATTATAATTGGGTGAGCATCCTAAATAGATATAATAGGTTAATGTGAGTTACAGTTGTTTAAAGCTTCGTCCTATTATAATTGGATGAGCATCCTAAATTGATATAATAGGTTAATGTGTATTACAGCTGTTTAAAGCTTCGTCCTATTATAATTGGGTGAGCATCCTAAATAGATATAATAGGTTAATGTGTATTACAGTTATTTAAAGCTTCGTCCTATTATAATTGGGTGAGCATCCGAAATGGATATAAAAGGTTAATGTGTATTACAGTTATTTAAAGCTTCGTCCTATTATAATTGGGTGAGCATCCTAAATAGATATAAAAGGTTAATGTGAATTACAGTTATTTAAAGCTTCGTCCTATTATAATTGGATGAGCATCCTAAGTAGATATAATAGGTTAATGTGTATTACAGCGGTTTATAGCTTCGTCCTATTATAATTTCGGTGAGCATCCTAAATAGATATAATATGTTAATGTGTATTACAGTTATTTAAAGCTTCGTCCTATTATAATTGGGTGAGCATCCTAAATAGATATAATAGGTTAATGTGTATTACAGTTATTTAAAGCTTCGTCCTATTATAATTTGGTCAGCATCCTGAATAGATATAATATGTTAATGTGTATTACAGTTATTTAAGGCTTCGTCCTATTATAATTGGGTGAGCATCCTAAATAGATATAATAGGTTAATGTGTAGTACAGTTATTGATAGCTTCGTCCTATTATAATTGGGTGAGCATTCTAAATAGATATAATAGGTTAATGTGTATTACAGCTGTTTATAGCTTCGTCCTATTATAATTGGGTAAGCACCCTAAATAGATATAATAGGTTAATGTGTATAAAAGTTGTTTAAAGCTTCGTCCTATTATAATTGGGTGAGCATCCTAAATAGATATAATAGGTTAATGTGAGTTACAGTTGTTTAAAGCTTCGTCCTATTATAATTGGATGAGCATCCTAAATTGATATAATAGGTTAATGTGTATTACAGCTGTTTAAAGCTTCGTCCTATTATAATTGGGTGAGCATCCTAAATAGATATAATAGGTTAATGTGTATTACAGTTATTTAAAGCTTCGTCCTATTATAATTGGGTGAGCATCCGAAATGGATATAAAAGGTTAATGTGTATTACAGTTATTTAAAGCTTCGTCCTATTATAATTGGGTGAGCATCCTAAATAGATATAAAAGGTTAATGTGAATTACAGTTATTTAAAGCTTCGTCCTATTATAATTGGATGAGCATCCTAAGTAGATATAATAGGTTAATGTGTATTACAGCGGTTTATAGCTTCGTCCTATTATAATTTCGGTGAGCATCCTAAATAGATATAATATGTTAATGTGTATTACAGTTATTTAAAGCTTCGTCCTATTATAATTGGGTGAGCATCCTAAATAGATATAATAGGTTAATGTGTATTACAGTTATTTAAAGCTTCGTCCTATTATAATTTGGTCAGCATCCTGAATAGATATAATATGTTAATGTGTATTACAGTTATTTAAGGCTTCGTCCTATTATAATTGGGTGAGCATCCTAAATAGATATAATAGGTTAATGTGTAGTACAGTTATTGATAGCTTCGTCCTATTATAATTGGGTGAGCATTCTAAATAGATATAATAGGTTAATGTGTATTACAGCTGTTTATAGCTTCGTCCTATTATAATTGGGTAAGCACCCTAAATAGATATAATAGGTTAATGTGTAATACAGTTATTTGAAGCTTCGTCCTATTATAATTGGGTGAGCATCCTAAATAGATATAATAGGTTAATGTGTATTACAGTTGTTTAAAGCTTCGTCCTATTATAATTGGGTGAGCATCCTAAATAGATATAATAGGTTAATGTGTAATACAGTTATTTAAAGCTTCGTCCTATTATAATTGGGTGAGCATCCTAAATAGATATAATAGGTTAATGTGTAATACAGTTATTTAAAGCTTCGTCCTATTATAATTGGGTGAGCATCCTAAATAGATATAATAGGTTAATGTGACAATAATTGAGACCAAAAACTGTTCAAACAAAAACATACAGACAGACAACACAACTTAACAAAAAATCACGATATTCTTACAATCTAGTCTAAGAAAGACACCAACAAAAT
This sequence comes from Mytilus galloprovincialis, assembly GCF_965363235.1. Lineage (NCBI taxonomy): Eukaryota > Metazoa > Mollusca > Bivalvia > Mytilida > Mytilidae > Mytilus > Mytilus galloprovincialis. The sequence continues at coordinate 4,371,774 of NC_134844.1, forward strand.
ATTTTTTAAGCAACTCCAGGTAGTTGTCATTTACACAATCATGTATAGACTTGTATTGTAGTTTTATGATGCTGTGAGTGACGTAGGGACTTTTGTATAGACTTGTGTTGTAGTGTTAAGATGTTGTGGGTGACGTAGGGACTTTTTTGGTAATTAATGAATAATTGTTTTTTTCTGTTATTACACATACTATATAGATCTTTCTATGGTTCCATTAAGAATCAAGTTAAACACACCCAAGATACAATGCATAAAATTACCAAAGTATACATTTTACGACCATTCTGTAAGATAAAACATTGCTGCAAGTGGTCAATTGCATGGTAATGTGGATTAATAGATACAATTGTGATATTAATATCCCATTTAACACAACACTGATATAGCTCAAAGGCATGATACCCAATAATATTCTAAGATAAGCAATAACGACAACTATTTCATATTGTATTGTTTTAAGAGAGTAACACGTTTCTACGTGAATTGTACTTTAGCTCGTCATTATACAAAATGATTATTATACCCAAATTAATAAGCACATTGGGTGGCCAAAACATAAATGGTGTAATCGCAACAGCTTAGAATGTAAAACGTCTAGAAATTGAAACAAATGGCTTTACATTGCATGTTTATACCACGAACTTTTTATTGACTTTAAATAGAAGTTTTTGCTCAGGAATGAAGGTTTTACCGAGACTAAATAACAGTTTTATATCAAGGCTTTAGTAGTTGTTGTTTGTTGATATGGATCATAAGTGTTTCCCGTTTTTCGTTTAAAACTAGTATATAGATTAGACTGTTGGTTTTCCCGTTTGAATGGTTTTACATTAGACATGTTTGGGGTCCTTTATAGCTTGCTGTTCGGCGTGAGCCAGAGCTCCGTGTTGAAGACCGTACTTTGACCTATAAGGGTTCACTTTTATAAATTGAGATTTGGCTTGAGTATTGTCTGATTGACACTAATACCACATCTTCTTATGTCTATTTACATGTAGATACTGTTAGAACAACATCACAGCTGCAATTACAACACTGGACACTTTAAGTTATTTGAAATAAACTCATCAGAGATTCCCGGATTGAAATTATTGAAATGCACCAGACGCGCATTTCGTCTTTCAAAAAACTAATAAGTGACGCTCTAAAAAAACTATGTTAAAAATATCCAAACAGAAAAAGAAAACCATGAGTAGGATGTAACATGTACTCAAATAGTCATGAAATTGATAGCTGAATGTTAACATGTTTTGTCAAATATTCTTTTACTAGCACATAAGATTAACATTACTAGCACATAAGATTAACATAACAGAATACAGTTTGTTTTCCTTTAAAATGATGCGACCGTTATACAAGTGAGAGGTTTAGCTAGATATAAAATCAGGTTTAATCCACCATTTTCTAAAAAAAAAATTAACTACTAAAAGTTCTGTGGACGCATGAGGTGGTTCCCTTTTGTCACCGTTTACCATTTGCATGGTATTATTTCCACATTGTATTCATCTTTTCGGCGATCGATTGTGATAGCCATGAATGACACGACGGATGCCACTAGTTGATCAGATTCTGCCAATCCTTTCAAAGCAACTTTAATCGTCCCGTGTTTTGCTTGATCTTTTGTTTACCTTACAGTAATTTGTAGACCGTTCTTTACCTTTTCGTCCTTCATTTGTTTTTGTCATGGCATTATCCGTTTTTCTTCCTCAAATTAGTTTTGATAATACCATTGTTATCATCTGCTTTTTCTTCATTTTAAAACTCTAGAAAGGAGTACTTTGGCGTTTACCCGAAATCTTCTTTAATTCGTAAAGTATCGAATAAAAGATGACATGAAACTTCTGATGTAAGCAATGTATTATAATAAAAGGTTTACATCTGTCTACAATTACTATATAAAATGTATCCTATATTTTAAATATGTAAACATGAGTATGTACACATGTATTTGTGTGAGTTCATAAGACAAATTATAAAGGTATGAAATAAGACATTAACATAGGTAGACAAAGCATAACTCTGAATTATGAGAACTGGTATGTAGACTTCCTGCAAATGTTATTTACATACATGCCATACAGCTTGGAAGATGAAACAAAGCTTCAATGACTGTTCATAGCATTTGTCAAAGAAAAGTTCTTCCTTGAAAAAAAGTCGAAGAGAAGAAAAGACCATCAAAACACACTATCTCTTTCATTAACAGGCAAGTGAGTTGAGAAGTTATATGTCATATATTAATACAGTATATCCAATCTTTTGTAATAAAGTTAGAAGAGATCATCATAATTTGATTGGTTGATCTAAAAGAGCACGACCATAATAAGGCAACATTTTAGTTTAAAGGATAAGGATCAATGAACAAAATAAAGTGCATACTACTTTGCTGTATTAAATGGCACTACATAATGATTTAAGTTATTAACTTAAAAGCCCTCTCTACACCTGTGCTTATATCCAGAACAGAACTTACATATTTATGCTATGGATAGATAGTTTTGTTGAAAACATGTATACCTTTAAAACTTTTTTGTTTTGTAAATTGAAGGACATATGCACCCCTCATAAAAATAATGAAATGATCGGCCAAACGACAGAAGACCCGGACCTTCTTGCACATATCGGGATCTGCCTGTGATTAAGTTGAACGAGACATATTTATAGTCAGTATTTTGTATTTTGTATATCCGACACTCGGTGTAAATAAAGATAGTTTTGGCATATGCATTTTGTATTAAATTGTCATGAAAAAATGGTTCAAAATACATGCCAGTGAATCATGAATGTGTTGTCTTAATGATAAGCTATAATGTGTTCGGATCATCACACGTGATATATATTATGTCTCTGTGACCAATTCCTGTCATCACATGACATCTGGCAAGACTAAAACGTCATTACTACATTGTTGTTTCAAAATAGATCACACACAAAAACGAATTATTGGAATAAACCTTGAATAACACTGACAGACAAGTATGTTAGGTAATCCATTCAACATACACATTGTACAAATATATAAGATTAGAATAAACGGTGATATCACCAAAACCCAACAGTTCAAGTTTACTAAAATGTTAACATAAACACGTTTATTGCATGGGTCTATTGCAACTATTATCGTGATCTAACGATGTCGTGTATAAATCTAAAAAAAGGTTAATTGCAAATGAATTCAACTAAATTGAACAACACAAAATATTTGACAACAACACCAAAGTCTTAAGTAACGTAATATAAAGGAGGTGCCAAATATCTGAAAACAACACCAACATGTCAGTTGTGAAACATGACAGAGACACTGATTATCTGACAACAATATCAAAATTTTAATAACGAAACAAAACAGAGATGCGAATGTTTTCTACTCCATCAAAGTTTCAGTTATGGAGAAACTAATTATCTGACAACAATACCATAATCTCAGTAGCAAAACACATCTGACATTCACTCCAAAGCCTCAGTAGTGAAACATAACAGGTACGTCGAATATCTGACGCAAAAACACCAAAGTCTCAGTAACGAAACATAACAGGGAGTTCGAATATTTGAAAACAAAACCAAAGTTCACATAACAAAGAAACCACATAGTTGACATCAAACTTTTAATTAGTAGCGAAACATAACAGAGACCTAAAATAAATGAACAAAACACAAAACTTTCAGTAGCTAGCGAAACATAACAGAAATGCCAAATATCTACACCAAACTCCCAAAACTCAATACAGTGCTATTCATGTAATTGTTTGTGTCAGTCTCCCTTTTTTATACAAATGAATAGTAGCATTATGTCACCATTGTTTCAGAGTTTGCGCACTCTACGAAGTGAAAGATTACAATGACGCCGAATATCTGACAATAACAACAAAATTTCAGTAGCCAAACAGAGACGTCGAATACTTGACAACAACATCAAAATCTCAGTAGCAAAACAGAGACGTCAAACTCTCATATCTGAAAACATGATAAAAAATCCTTCGTATAGAAACACGAAACATAAGCCGAATATATGACAGTTAAACATAACAGAGACGCAAAATAGCTGCATACACCAAAATCACAGTAGTGAAACATAACAGAGACGTAGAATATATAACAATAGCGTCATAGTCTCAGTAGGGACAACTGACAGAGACGTAGAATATATGATAACACCAAACTCTCATTTTTAAAATATACGATACAACTGCAAAATCTATGAGATCATCCCTCGGTTTTACGTGGTGTTTCTGTTGATCAGCCCTGTTTTATTAAACATGCAAAGCTCTGATTCCTTTCACGGATTTGGCTATACTTTTTGGAACTTTTGGATTATAGTTCTTCATCTTTTATATAAGCTTTGGATTTTACATATTTTGGCTACGAGCATCACTGAAGAGACATGTATTGTCGAAATGCGCAACTGGTGCAGACAAATTGGTACCGTTAATGTTATTATTAATAGTAGTGTTTTTTTTTTTTACGTTGACGAATCAGGCCATAGCTAGGTTATACAAAAGAACATAGAAAGAAACCAAGACCTTTTTGATAAATATTCCGCATCAAGTTCACAAATAAAATATGATTGTCTTGAATGTTAGATTCTATATCTTTGTTCAAAAGTCATAAATCAATTACGAGAAAACAAATCTGGGTTATAAACTAAAACCGAGGGAAACACGTCAACTATAAGAGAAAAACAACGAAACAACAGAAAAACTGAAGTTCAACAAAACAAATGACAATGCAACACAGAAACGATTTATTAAATTACCACTGCCCCATTTTCCTGACTTTGTACAGAACATTTTAAGAATAAAATGGTGGGTAAAACTGGTGTTGATACCTCGCGCCGTTATGGCAAAGTAAAATATACCACTAAAAGGAGATATTACATGACAGTAATACAGTACAAATAAATGTAAGAACTTTCAGGATAGAAAAATACACAAATAAACAATACACTAGTACATTTCGAAATGCTTACCACAGAATAACAACGGGCACGTAAAACAACCAATGACAGCACACAAAAACAGCACAATAAACCACGAACTGTTCGTCAAACGACTGTTTCAACGCAATAAAAGTGACGTCACAATTATCATCTTAATTTGTCTTTGTTAAAAGTAATATCACAAAAAAAAACTGAACTGAGTGAGGGAAAAATTAAAGAAAGAAAGTCTCTAATAAAATGGCAAACATGCATTTTTTATGTAGAAAATGGTGAATTAAACCTGGTTTGAAAGCTAGCTAAATCTCACATAAATTATCAAATTATCAAATTATTGCAATTACATTTCAGTTTTAAATCTAAAACTTTGGCGTGGCTCGGTACTTAAACATCCCGTTATTGTGTTATTATGATATGGCAAATTTGTATTCTTGTCTTTCATTTCTGTTTATGTGCTTTGTCTATATGCCTTTTGGTATTTCTTTGTTGACATATTTATTTTTGTTTTATAATATAGTGATTCTGAATATAACACAATTTCGGGCTGTATCCCTATTTTTTTAATATATTTTAACCTAGCTTAAAGGTTAAGCTAGCTTTAAAACTAGTTTTAATCCGCCATTTTCTATATACAAACATGTCTGTAACAAGTCAGTAATATTGTACTCGGTTTCTATTCATTTGATGTTTTTGACATTTTGATTTTGCCATTTTTCTTCGGTATTTTTTGTTAATTTATTATTTGTTCGTATCATTTTTATATATCAGACTATTTTTTTTCTTTTAATACATACAAAATATTTATACACACATTTTATATAAAAAATCCATGGAATTTATCACGTCCAAAGCTGAAAAATAATGTGAAAATACACACCAACCTATCACATTTTCAAATAGTTTTAATGAACAATACACTTTCTATCGAAAAGACGTTATTGATAAAAATATCATTTTAAATCCACCATAAAGATGTTGATTTGTGGCACGTTAGCATTAAAGTGGTTTTGCATATTTTAGGTATGCAAAGAGAATAAAAGGACAAGATGAAAGACATTGGTATCTTGTATCTTGCATTTAACGTTGAACCACGGAATTAATTAATACATTAACAACATAAATGTCTGGCAAGTCCTGACACACAAAGGTTCCAATACATTACCACTGACTGGTTTATATGTAATAAATTGTTTCATCGTATGACTAAAGGCAGTCAAAGGTATTCAATGTCAACTAGTAACATACTTAGCTGTCTTCAAATGTTTGTTTACTCTCCAGAAGAAACTTGTAATGAAGATTACTATGTACTATATATAGCGAAATAAATGACGACTTGAACTAAAAGTTAACAAAAGTCAATACAATCTGTCTTCATGGTGCGTTTCCGGTCATTTACCCCACCTATATATATTTCTCTTTATACATGTAGCATTATAACGTTGTGTTATCTGACTATACCAATTTCGGAATATGACAGTTGTTTTCCATTCGCTTGATCATTTGGCAAGTGACTTTCCGCTTTGAATTTCTTTAGAGTTTTGTATTTTTGTTATTTTATTTTATATCATGCTGTTCGTTTTTCCTTAGATACTACTCATGTCGGCAATTACTTTTTTTCCAAAGCTACAGGAAAGAGGATGATATAACAAGTAACAGAATATACTAAACATGGACACTACAATGTCTAGATTAAGGCAATATACTAAACATGGACACTACAATGTCTAGATTAAGGCAATATACTAAACATGGACACTACAATGTCTAGATTAAGGCAATATACTAAACATGGACCCTACAATGTCTAGATTAAGGCAATATACTAAACATGGACACTACAATGTCTAGATTAAGACAATATATTTGCAAAACAATGTGTACTTGATCCCAAATAAAAAATCAACAAAGAAAACAAAATAAAACGAAAACGAAAACGCAGAAATAATTATGATGTGTAAATGTTTTGCAAAAAAACAAAAACCCTACATATATAAAATATACAGCTCTTATGGCTACTTGTCATTTGTCTGAACATCGTTTTTTATCATTACGATTTTGGTTTTGTATTCCTTTGTTGCTTTTTCTGAACGTTTTAGTTAAGTAAATGTTGTTTAGATTGAAAACACGCTTATACAAATGTACTTTAACGTACATGAAAACATAAGATTATCTGAAGAGATTGCTTTGATATTATGTCCCCTTTAATGATTTATTTATCTTCCCTGTATAACTCATAACCGTTTGTCAAATGACTTTTCCTTATGAACTAACAGCACGTTACAAGATACGGTACTTTCCCTAATGATTTAAAGATTGTTTAGATTACAGCGAGTTACTTCCCTTTAATTCATGGTAATTACCCTTCATTTTCCGCTGACTTAGAAACATGTCTTTGATTTGTTGTGTTAGTATGGGGTATTTGACAAATTCTCCACTAAACACTTACATCAATGATTAATATTACACGTGTTAACGACCTTCGTATGTGTTATTGATGGTTAATACCATGAAAGAACTGTAACCTCTGAAAGCAGTACAGGTTAAGTGGGGCATGCCTTTTCTTGCAATTTCATTTTACTAAGTTGAGAAAAAATATTGTAATTGTAGATAACATTGAGAATTTACAAAATTATCTTTATACAGTTACAACAATCTGTTTGTAATCATTTCTAAATATTATATCAGTTATATATGAACAGTAACGATTTGTTTGTGTTAACATACAAAAACTTGAATACTAATACCGTATACCGTGGTTTAATCACAATAAATACAACCTTACATGGTAGATTGTGGTTTGTCATTATGTCGTCTAATCTTTTAATTACCAAACGTGACTTATTCCCGATTGTGACTGTTTTGCTGAGTGTGAATTCGCATTACTATAAGACGTGTTACGGTACTTGTCTATCCCAAACTCATGTATTTAGTTTAAATGTTTAATGTTATATTTGTAATTCTCATCGGATTTTGTCAAATGTGTTGACGTCTTTTCTATTATATTTATGTGTTATGGAAACAAAAATTAATCACCGCCCTCATTTATTAGATTTAATTTTGGTCAACATAATCTGTACGATAATTTAAGTTTGAAGTTTGATTCATAACAAACTGCACATATACATATTATAGTTAATTGCTATTAATAAGTATTGCAATATGCATTGTGTTTAAATGCAATATCAGTATTTAGCTCTATTTTAATCTTTAATCAATCCTAATTCTATCTTACTTTTGAGATATAGTTTTTCATATGTGACGTAATTTTTCTGCTGTTTCAGAAATTTCATATGTTCAAATTTTTAATTAATCATGTGTTTCTTTGTCTAATACGTTTTCCTATTTATTTGTATTGTAGTCCTGTAATATTACGTTGTCATTTCTATGTTATATTTAATATTGCCATTAAAGTGCGAGGTTTGGAATGCCACAAAACCAGGTTCAACCCACCATTTTTTCCTTTTAAAGATGTCCTGTACCAAGTCAGGAATATGGCCTTTGTTATATTATAGTTCGTTTCTGTGTGTGTTACAGTTTAACGTTGCGTCGTTTGTTTTCTCTTATTTTTGAGTGTAAATTGACATTGCGATAAGACGTGTCACGGTACTTGTCTATCCCAAATTCATGTATTTGGTTTTGATGTTACATTTGTTATTTTCGTTGGATTTTGTCTGATGCTTGGTCCATTTCTGTGTGTGTTAGTTACATTGTAGTGTTGTGTCGTTGTTCACCTCTTATATTTATGCGTTTCCGTCAGTTTTAGTTTGTTACCCCAATTTTGTTTTTAGTCCATGGATTTATGAGTTTGAACAGCGGTATACTACTGTTTCCTTTATTTACCTATATATCATATGTAGTATAGATGCTGAAATGACATGACGGTGTAGTACACTGTTTGTTTAATCAAATTGAGGTGAATCCCATGGTTAATCTTTACTGTATTTACATTGTGATATAAATAATGGCAACTGTACAATTCTTGTATGGTTCTGGTGAACCACTGTACCAGGATAAGGGCAAGTAACATGTTATTCCCCGCCCATTTTGTATGTACCTGTCCTAGGTCAGGAGCCTGTAAATATTGCAGTGGTTGTCGTTTGTTATTGTGTTATAAATTTGTTTGTAGCCGTTAGGTTTCTCGTTTGAATCGTTTTTAATTTGTATAGCTTTCTATGCAGTATGGTCTTTGGTTCTTGTTGAAGGCAGTACGGTTATCTTTGGTTGTTAATGTCTATGTCGTTCGGTCTCATTAAGGAAATCATATTACACTTTTTCTTTATAGTGGCACTAGTTCGAAGCTGTGCAATAGCTGTAAAAAGAACACAATAACAAAAAAACGTGAAAGAAATATAGAGTAGATACTAGATGAAATGTGTTTGACAATTAAATTTCGAGCAGTCAGATTTGTAAAATTGAAAAGCTAACCAACTGATTAAAATAATAGGTTTTAGAAAATAAACATGATATTTGGTATATTGTAAAATTAACGCTTAGAAAAAAATCAGCTTTCGTATGAATATTTCAAATTACGGCTTAGCCTTATATACAACTACAAAGCCTAAGAAGATGCGTTTAAATTTTACAATTATGTGTGAAGATAAGACGAATGAAAGAAACCCACCTCTTTTCAAATTTTGACGTTTTTGTTTGTTTCTTTAAATGTAAAATCTATTATATATTAAACATGCATATTGATTTCATTTGCATGTATTTCAAATGTCAAAGTTTCAAATTACATTTAAATCGTTTGTCAAATAGTTCAACAAGGAATTCAGTTATATAACATCAGCCTGCTGCCTCTAATCGGTAACAGGTATTTTCCATAGAGTTTCCAGCACAGTCTTGTCAAGGATGAAATCTGCAGTCAGTATACTTCTTATGATAATTGTCATGCTATTGGGACAAATATTATCAGCTTGCAAGAAAAGTAAACATAATTGATAAAAACGTCTGTCTTGCAGTATAGTAGAAACTGTAGTTCTATTGCAATTATGATACACCAATATTGAAAGAAATATTTATATTTTATTTGCTTGCAGAAACATGTTATCATTCTGAACACTGTATGGGGCTCAATAAAACATGTCATTTTACTCCGTGGCTGCAGCGATAAAAGTCTTTGTCAGCCACTTCAAGGAAGAGTCATCAAGACGTAGTGATAGGTCACTAATTATATATACTTATTTTCAGTTATAAAAAGATAATTCGTTTGTTTTGAGCTTTCATGTTATCCATCAGTTTAATAATTGCTGTGTATAATATGTTTCTCGAACAAATCTTTCTTTCAGATTAAATTTTTACGTCTTTTTAATTCATTTATCAAACTGAATAACAGGTTAATCCAAACATGTTATCCGTATTTTTGTCAATCCTTTTTTTCATTTTTTTTAAAATAATGCGTAGTATTTGTTACATTTTATGAGAATTATTTGTGTTGCAGATAATGGTTTATCTGAAGACCTGCTGGACCTGTTATGTAAATCTCGAAAGCAAAACACTGAAATTGAAGGTACGTTTAATTTAAAGTTATTTAAGGTTTATGAAACTATAACTTTTTATGAATAGTTTGCCTATGATTTTCAAACCGTACTATTTTTATATTTTATTGCGTCGATTCAGAAAAAATTGAAACTTCGCCTTTTCTATAAATGTTATGGATGATTTCTTGTTCATGGAAATTTATACTGTTTTATCTTTAATTTCTATAGGGGTAACAAGGACAACTCGACCTGAATTTACTGCATCACTCACTAATATAAAAAAAAACTCTTGCAGCAAAGGAAATTATTAAATTTGACAAAAACACCGGAGACATTTATGATCCCTCAACAGGTATATTCACAGTACCAATTAATGGTTTATATTTGGTGTCAAGTTCTATGATGTCTGACTCAGGAAAGCATCTATACTGTCACTTATGGAGGAATGATCAGTCAAATGTTTGAGTGTTTGGTACTGGATATTCACAAGGTTCTTTGAAAACTGTGATGGACTTGAAGAAGGGGGAACACCTGACAATACGCCTTCACAATGGAGCTGTTGAGAATGCATATGGTTTCCATTGGTTAATGTTCTCAGCATATCTTATATCTGAATGAAATAAATAATTGATATCAAACTATTACATCGTAGTTCCACTTTGTCATTGTCTACCTTTTCATATTGTTTTGGTGTATAATATTTCCCAAAAATGCATTCGAGAGTCTGTGTTGATTTTGTAGACGGAACCCCAGTCTGGTGCAAATAAAAATATCTATCCTGGTATCTATGATGACACATGGATGAGATAACATGTATATCCATGTGCGAGACTAAACCTTAGTGCAAATCAAAAGCCAAAAAAAATCCAAACATTCCATATCGGGATATTACTAGTATTGGTTCAATTTATCCCTTATTACCATTCCTCTTTTGTTTTGTATTATATGATCGTTTGTTTGTTGTACAGTTTTGTCATTAGATTTTTTCAAAGGTGTTTATACATGTATTTTAAGTGTCGATCTATATAAATAGGAGGAGAAAAATTGCACATGGTTATAAAACATAAAACAAAACAAAAAATACACTTAACTCTTTGAAAATATGATTTATTGGCTTTGAACTAGGTTTATTAACTAGAACTATAAGATTGGTATTTTGTCCTTTTTGTTTTCGTTGTTTCGGGTAATTGAGTGTTTCATGTCAATATAAAAGGCAAGTCATTTTAATACGGTTTTTAAATATTTTTATTATATTGTGGTATTATACTTCTTTCCAAGTTCAGAAATAAGTGCAACGTGAGCGCTGACAAACCTATTAAGGTAGCAATACACAGTTAGGAAAAAAACTTAAAATTGACACTCATAATTTTTAAACACCCTCTTTCCCCTCCTGTCTAACAAAGAAGGCTTTATATGTCTGTTATGCATGTATATACTTATAGAAAGAGAATCTTCCATAGATTTGATTTCTAATGGTCATAAGGGTGAAATATAATCCCTCTTGGATGTAACCATGGCAACAATCTGCATTTCTTAGATACAAAATATAGCAAAAAAAGGGGGTGAACACAAAAGTCTCCAAAATTTGGTCTAAATGAAAATTTCAATCAATTACAGTAATACCTTTCCTGAATCCATAGATTTATATCTATCAAGTGGTCCCAAAAAAATCATATGCTTATCTGCTTGTTTTTCTATAAAATTGAATTGAAAAGATCGAGCGCAAAATCTTTGTTGATAAACACTACAATAATGTATGGACCTATATGAACGGTACGGATAGGAAAATACGGACTGTCAATCATATAAATGGCCTATAAAACATGTTAAAAACAATCGTAATGTTCATATAAACCCACTAAGAAGGCTATATTATTCTTCAATTATCTAAAAATCAATTTTATTGTACAAAAACTTTCATATTTAAAAAATTCACAGGGGCCATAATGCGAAACTAAACTTCTAACTGTGTATTGCTACCTAACCCCGCCAGATTATATATGTGCATGTCCAAAGTCGGATACTATTACATAGTGGTTGTCGTTGACCTTTAACGTTTGAATTCTTTGATATTTTGCCATGTCTTGTATTTTGCGGTATGGTGTTGTTGTTCACTGACTGATGAACTAAGGATTTTCAAAGATCCATATGTAAAATAATATGTAAACGAGAGACTTAAAATTAATATACTAGATACTGTTACTAATAGGGACGTATCATGTAGATAGGGTGTTGAGCAATCAAACATGCACGTATCAATATAGAAAAGAAATAGTGCTGTAAAGAACAGAACATATGGCCATGTTTAGGGAAGAAGTGGTGAGGGGTCACAAATATGTTTAATCCGGTGTCATATGGTATTTTGAACAAACGCCATTGAAAATTGATCCCGTGTTCTAAGAGCTGCTATAGGAAATTGAACCGTCCATGATAAATTCAATACACCTTGTACGAAAAATTCCAACACCCCTGTTAAATTGGCCCCATTTTTTCATTTTAGATAGTTATAAGAAGATTATGCATCATTTTAAAGCTTTTTATAGGTTAAAAATCCAACATACGAAAGGGGAAGTAAATGTTTCAAAGTATGTACAAAACATACCATTAGGTTGCCTTAAGTCTATACCAACATAATGTCATTCAAAATACTTATTGGAGCATTAACACAACATCATGTGCCTCAAACGCGTTGATTAGTTGAAACCCTAGCATATTTACCTAGTTCAATTTTCCATGGTAAAAAAGTGGAAGGGTGTAGATAAATTGACAAACTATCTTTTTCAACATGTTTTTCATATATCAGACCTTTTTTGATCACCTGTTAAGGTAATTGAACCCCACTGATTTAACTCCAATTTAAAAAAAAATCTAATTCCTGTACATAGTTATAATAATCAAATAAGTAGTTGCTATGTATCCAGCCTGTTTATAAGGTTGTTTTGGATTTTTTTTTTAACTTAGCCATGGTATTTAGACCCCCACTTTTGACATGGTATCAGGAAACCCTCTTGTACACCTCAAAATAGAAGAATTATGCATATTTTAACCCGTTTTCATTACATAGTCAATAAACTCATCATAGATATCAGGACTTATTTTCTATATAATATGCTCCAATAAGTAGTTTGTATATATTAACCATGTTTATAAAGATGTTTAGACCTTTTTACTTAGCCATGATATTTTGACCTTTTTAGTTAGCCATGATATTTTGACCTTTCTACCATGGTATATTGAATTCCTTACTTTACACCTCCGAGTTAATAAAAAAAAAACGTCATGTTCACTATTTCGTTGCAATGTATATTTTTTTTAAACAAGTGCGTTCAATATTTTCCATTGGGTTTGAAATACCAGACAGGAAAAATGACCACGGGTCAAAATGTCAGACTCACTGTTATCCAATACGAGTTTATGTCACAGTCTTAAATATTAAATAAACCTATGTTTTAAAATTGGGCTTGTTTGGTAGGATGAGCACACAATCTATTTGCCTGAAAATAATAATGAAATCTTTACTTTTGACTTTACAGAATGCAAAATGTTTATGATAGAAATAACCAAAACGTCTGTTGAGACGACATTTTAAAATGTTTTCGTCTCTCGACTTACGTTTGTTGTTTGTCAAACGTATTCATTTGTCTAACACACCTATTAATGTAAAATAACATCTTAGTTTATCTTTTATAAAACACATGCACATTTTAAAGTAAAACAGTTATACATCGAACCGTTAAAACTATGAGATTAATATTTTATCGCTAGCTTGACTGTACAACTCTTTCTAATGCATGTTTCTTTCAAACACGTATGCCTTATGAACATCTAAACTGATACTTTGCGAGTACGATATATCTGAATTTTTATCAAGTTAATGCAAACTTTACATCCCCATTTATAAGCTGAGTCGCTTCAGTAGAGATTCATTATTTCGAACGGATTTTGCTCCCAGCCTTCGTGGTCAAAAGACATTGTAAATGCTCAATCATAGGTTAAATAGCGCAATTTATTGTTTACATTTCACACCGACATTTCACCGTCAACATTTTACCCCAAGGTGGTACTTGGGTGAATGTGGATTAAATGATGCACAATTTTCATCATTTTTAATTAAAAGCCCAGTTATTTAAGTGTAGAAAATCAAGAAAATAAACTTTATATTCAATAAAGTGAAGAAAGCATATTTTAAAATATATTAAAGAATGAGCAAAAAACAATTATTCTCTCTTAAAATTAAACTATTTTATTCCTAAAGCATTTCAGGTCAACTTTTGTCCTTATGTAATACATTTCTAGTTCTATGAATTGCTATCCATATTTTGGACTCGGAATTGCTTTTCACAGAAACGTATATGGAACACCACTGGTATCCCAAGGAAAATGCATTACACATAGTTGTACTCTTGTGACCTAAAACTATATGTCTACTCCTTTATCTGTAAAATAGTTTACTCTGCATGGATGTTATTAGAGCCACTGGTGAAGCAATACACGGTATATTCCATTTTACCGATGACTTTTATCTTGAGTTAATTTTTACCTTAAAGTATAAATTATTATATTATGTAATTGAATAATACAAACATAATTCAAACTTTATCATATTGTTTTGGTGTGTGTAGTTAGGATTAATTCATTGTAAGTTTAGTCGGTTGTCCCTCTTTCCACTGTATAGTACGGCGGCTTTGTGAAAAATTGTGCACATCCTGCTACAAGCATGAAATTAAGCATAGACCTTTCTAAACTAATACTCTTTTATTTCAGATAGGGAGGCATTAGAAAAAAATGACTGACTTCCGGAAAAATCCAAAATGGCGGACATCATACTTAAATCAGCCCAATGTCGAAGGCTAGTATGTAAAAATGTGTAATTGTCATGCTACGATGATAATATTTGGTACAAACCTTTGTTTTTTACTACTTTTGGATACATAAAATAGATTAGATGTTTTTAATAACCCTACTTCCGGTAAAATCCAACATGGCGAACATTGTACTTAAATAAACTTATTTTTTAGGGAGGGTATAAATTGAAATGTATTTTTTACGTATTGCTACTATCATTACATTGCGCAGGAACCTTTCCTCGGTGCTTCTTATGGATACAATGTATAAGACATATGTTTTAAAAACCCTTACTTCCGGTTATATCCAAAATGGTGGACATAGAAATATCAATTTATTATTCAAATATTCCACTTTTTTCAAAATGTCAAGAAAATGATTTTTGTTTGTGCTGGTCATTGAACTTTTAACTTTAAGTTATACCCAAAACCACTAACTCTATCATGTTGTAAATGTTTGAATACAAAATTGACACTTCCGGTAAAAATGTGGTGTAAATTTCAAAGATGAGTCCTCAATCCATTTCTTCGATGTAGAGTTTTGGATAGATTGATTAAAACAAAATAAAATCACTACAGCACTAAAACAGTTTTAAAATTACTACTATTTGGCCAGGAATACATGTTTATTCACAGTCACTACCACATGCACACAAGGCAGTGCACAGGATACCCGATTTTCTACATTAACAATGACCGCGGCATCTTTTCGTACATCCATAATGTACCAGCTTCTGACAAAATGCTAAGGCCTTAGAAACAGTTTTTTTGTAAAAGGGATCCTCTTTGTCCTTTAGTCTTTCATTAGCACCTGGACTGGTTAGCATAAGAGCCAATCCCAAGCTCGTCCCCTAAACACCTGCATTAGTATATTGCACGTTTTACATGCTTGAAAAGACCGTAGACCAAGTTGAGAGAATAGCCTCAGTTATAATTAGCCTTCCCTTTTGTGCAAATAGTTAGTTTCTTGCTTCGTTTACAATGTTCGCTCAATCTGATAATTTGTGCGATTTTACAGGGAAACCCCGGTGATTTGATGCCCTCAGTGTCTCCAACGCAGTCTTTTTTCCTTTTCAAGCAAAGAGAGAACCGTATCACTACCGGTAAAGGTTGGGTCACAATAAGTGTGTGTGATCACTCATTGCCTAATGAATTTGAAAGGCAATTGATAGAGATTAATCCAAAGATGTTTGCCTCCCAAAACACAATCAATAGTCTACCCTTATGTCACGGAATAGTGAAACAGTAATGACAGCATCATCATTAACGACTGTTCGAATCATGACTCGTTTATGTTCGTGTTTCACTGCATCAGACACATGCACCATGATTCTAATGTCTGCCTCTAAATGTGAACTTGGTGCTAAACTTGAAATACATCACGTTGTGGATAAGGTAGAATATCCTGAGCATTTGCTTCTATGATTACCATACGCATCCTAGACTTCATCCACTCGTATTAAAGTTTCAAGGTATTGTGTTAAGGTAAGGACATAAAACCCAATCAGCATACTAGTTAGGCCGCAATTCACAATCGGAGAGCTGATTTTCCACATTTACAAAAACTGTGGTATTGTTTCTCACATCCGTAATGTACAAGCTCCTGATAAGATGAAAAGGCCTCACAAAGAGTTGTCCAAAAGGGTTCCCATGGATCATATTTGTTCCTTTTCCATTCATAAGCGTCTGGACTAGTTAGCATAGGAACCAATCCCAAGCGTGTTACGCATTCACACCCGCCATGGTATATTGCACGCTTTACATGCTGAAAAAGATTCGACCAATTCGTGGGAATAGCCTCAATAAGTCTTTCCTCTTCCAAAAACACATGTTTTCTTGCTTTGTTAACCCCATCTGATAATTTTTTTTTTTTAACTTACAACAAAACCACGTATCGTTTTCAATGACATTATCAAATTCATATCTGGCGATGTTGGCTCATCAATAATCATTATAAATGCTAAAGTCACATCTTCAATTGCCATTAATGTCACCCACGCAGTTCCTTTTCCAGCAAACGTGTTATCTCTTAATGCCTAGTGCTTTGAAAGGTCATGGATAGATATATATCTTCAGCTTTTTCCACTTCCAAATGCAAACCAAAGTTTGTCTGCTCCTATGTCACGGAATAGCGAAACAGCAATGACATCAGTATCGACTGTTCGAGTCATGACTCAGTTAAGTATGTGTTTAACTGCATTATACACATCGATCTTGATTCTAGTGTCAGTCTCTTCTTGTAAAAATGGTACTAAACTTGAAACATCATCAAGTTGTGGATAACACTGAACATCCTGAGCATTTGTTGCTACAACTACCCTTTCCTTAAAATTGTATTGAGCAAGCTTATGTGAATGAAAACTTAAAAGTTCTTTCTCATTGTCGTCATCTTTCAGAAAACTTTGCCAATATTGAGGATTTTTTTTTTACCTTGAATTCGTCTTTGTGTTCTCTTTCCCCTAATGTAGCTCTTGCTTCTTGTAGCAGCTTTCAAACTCCCAGTATTGTCTATGTTCGCATTCGAGACTACATCCACTATTGTTACAGTTTCAATGTGTTTCCTAACGAGTATGCTGATTGGGTATTATGTCTTTACCTTAATAGAATACCTTGAAACTAACAAGAGTGGATGAAGTCTTCAATGAGTATTGTAGTTGTAGCAACAAATGCTCAGGATATTCTATCTTATCCACCACGTGATGTATTTCAAGTGTAGCACTATGTTCACATTAAGGGACAGACACTAAAATCATGGTGCATGTGTCTGATGCAGTGAAACACGAACTTAAACGAGTCATGAATAGCAGTCGTTACTGATGATGCTGTCAATACTATTTCGCTATTCCGTGACATAGGGGCAGACGAACTATATGAATTGTGTTTGGGGAGGCAAAAATCTTTGGATTAATATCTATCAATGGCCTTTCGAATGCACTAGGCAATGATTGATCACACACATTGATTGTGACCAATACCTTTACCGGTTGTGATATGGTTCTCTCTTTGCTTGAAAAGGAAAAAAGACTGCGTGGGAGACATTGTTGGCATTTGAAGATGTGACTTAAACTTAAAGATTAATGATTGATTAGCCTAAATCATCGGGGTTTTACTGTAAGATCGCACAAACTTATCAGATGGAGCTATAATTATATAATTGAGGCTATTCCCTCAACTTGGTCTACAGTCTTTTCAAGCATGTAAAACGTGCAATATACTAATGCAGGTGTTAAGGGGACGAACAGAGGGGTTGGCTCTTATGCTACCCAGTCCAGGCGCTAACGGATGGCGAAGGACAAAGAGGATCCGTTTAAAAAAAAACTTTTTCTAAGGCCTCAGCATTTTGTCAGAAGCTTGTACATTGTGGATGTAAGAAAGGATGCCGCGGTCATTGTTAATGTGGAAAATCGGGTCTCCTGTGCACTGCCTTGTGTGCATGTGGTGGTGACTGTGAATAAACATGTATTCCTGGCCAAATAGTAGTAATTTTAAAAATGTTTAAGTACTATAGTGTTTTTATTTTGTTTTAATCAATCTATCCAAAACTCTACATCGAAGAAATGGATTGAGGACTCATCTTTGCAATTTACGCCATATTTTTACCGGAAGTATCATTTTTGTATTTAAACATTTACAACATGATAGAATTAGTGGTTTTTGGGATAACTTAAAGCCAAAATTTTAGTGACCAGCACAAAAAAAAATCATTTTCTTTATATTTTGAAAAAGGTTTTTTGATATAACCGGAAGTAAGGGTTTTTAAGACATATGTCTTATACATTGTATCCATCAGAAGCACCTAAGAAAGGTTCCTGCACAATGTAATAATAGTAGCAATACGTAAAAAAACACATTTCAATTACCCTCCCTAAAAATAAGTTTATTTAAGTACAATGTCCGTCATGTTGAATTTTACCGGAAGTAGGGTTATAAAAGACATCTAATCTATATAGTATATCAAAAAGTTGTACATTACAAAGGTTTGTACCAAATAATATGCTAATAGCATGCTAATAACACCTTTTCACATACTAGCCTTCAATATTAGGCTGATTCAAGTATGATGTCCGCCATCTTGGATTTTACCGGAAGTGAGATATTTTTTTCAAATGCCTCCCTATCTGAAATAAAAGAGTGATAGTTGAGGAAGGTCTATGCCAAATTTCATACTTGTAGCAGGATGTGCACAATTCGTCTGAAATATGCTTGTATCCGCCGGACTAGTAGGAAATACATAATTTAATGTAGAGCATGCTCTTCAAAATGAAAAACTTATAGGAAAACTACGATGGCCGATGTGAGCCGATAACCATATAAATTAAACAAACACAAAATTACAAAAAACAAAACTAACCAGAAAAACCCGACTCACCTATTCGTATGAAATCATGGCAATACTATTTCTGTTTAAAATTTAGTGATGTGAATGTCACTTCATAATGTACACAAATTATTGCTGTTTATCATGGTGTGTAATGTTGTTGTGCTATCGGACCACTTTCCGAGGTTTAGGGGATGAGAAGGTGAGTTCCTAAATTGTTTCACCCCCAACCTTCTGCATATGCCTGTTCTAAGGCAGGAATCTTTACTTCTATGGTTTCATTTGTTCCGTTATATCGTATTTGTGTATGTTAATTGTTTTGTACATTTTGTTCATGTGTTGTACTGTTGTACAACTGACCAGGGTAAGCTGAAAGATGCTGCGTCCCAATCATAACCTCGCCCATTTTGTATGTTCATTGACATAGACAGAAGCCTATTATTGATTAAAAAGTAATTGTTGTTTGTTGTTATGTGTCAATTCTGTTTTTCGTTTATGAATATTGACCAACGCGTAAGTTTTCTTGTTTGAATCATGCTTTGCTTTGTTATGCCAGGGTGCTATGCAATGTGACAATTTTTATTTGTCACAGGCCGGTGACGTACAGTAACTGTTGTGTAAGTTTTAAGTCATATGGCTCTGGTGAAAAGGCTTCTAAATGGACGTAAACAGTAACTGTAGGTTAATCATCATTCGTTGAATACCTATTTTTCATGGTTTGCTTGTGTATTGATAAGACTGCATATTCAATTATTGAACGAGGTTTCAAGTTATCTCATCACTTTGACAAATCACGAAGACAAAGGTGCATGAAATTACAATTAAACCCAATCCAAGAAAATAAATGAATCCACAGTAACTGAAACCAACACTTTACCTAACCTTAAACTAAACTTAAACCTATTACATAAACCATGACATCCGGGTTTAAACTATTATATATTTAACAATTCACGTCATAATAAAGATATGCAGTATAGAGTTTCACAGGGTTGTTTGTCGATTGCTGTTTTTTCTCTTGTAAAATGCGAGCCTATTTTTAATGTGTTACTCCAAATATAATATAAACAATTCAACCTAAGTAAAATCTACAAGTAGTTACTAGGTTTCTTTATATAGCTTCTGACAACATTGATCGCGGTGTTGACAGTTTGTTAAACATCACTAAGTTTTATATCAAACTTTTCTGTTTCGCGGTTTATACATGTCTTGTGATGTACAATGTATCTCAATAATAGTTAGACACCGAGAATCGCAGTGATGACTTAATATTTTCAGGGGACTGTTTACTAGAAGGATTCTGTGATAATTTTAACCAAAAATCTCAAGAATGAATGTGAGTGTAAGTCATGATCATTATACTTACATGAATGTTATACGTTGTCATTTCGGGGCCTTTTATAGCTGACTATGCGGTATGGTATTTGTTCATTGTTGAAGGCCGTACTATGACCTATAGTTGTTAATTTCTGTATCATTTTGGTCTCTTGCGGAGAGTTGTCTCATTGGCAATCATACCACATATTCTTTTTTATATTGATGTAAGTTTACATTGACATACCTGGAAATAATCGAATCTTTGACCAATAATAGTCTTTATTCACAGAATGCATGTGACAGATTAATAAAAAAACTACATAATGAAACATAAAAATCAATCAATACAGTCAATAAATAAAATGTTATAAATTTTACTTAAATAAAATAAGCATAACTAAATCATAACAAATGATATAAGACAATAACAATCAAAACCAAGGAGTAAACAAAGACTCACAAAACCAAAGGACATTTACATCAACAGTCATAAATAATAAATAAGAAACAACAAGACATGCACTTAAAAACCGGGAGTGTAATCAGGTGCTCATGTAAATGTAAAGTGCCTCATATTTCACCTTACACAAAAGCTTTTAGATTTGCATTTGAATTTTTTTAAAGGATTGATTAGTTTCTCGTTGACCTCAATAAATCTCAATTTTGCATTTGATGTACACTTATTCCGCTCAGTTTTGGGATCTGTGCAACGTAATAACATAACCATATTCAATTCTAGCACAAAGGAGTAGGTCCAGTAAGACCCCTTTTTGGCCCCGAAATATAGCAGTTTTACAAAATTGTTAAAATGAATACTTTTAGTTATTCATTGGACAGTAGAATGCTTCTGCTACATACATATGGGCTGTTTTTTACAAGACTATGTACATATATCGAGTACTAGCACCAGTAAGTCATGCTAAATTACTTAAATCTTCACAATTCTAGCATTTTGGTTAAATTTTAAACGGTTTCCGTCTAAAACGAAAGTGGCCGCATTCGTGTTCATCCAAAATATTTAAATGTAAGTTGTATTTGATGATAAAACATAACATATATAAAGGTTGAGGATGAACACAGATGCGGCCACCTTCATTTTTGACAAAAACCATCTTAAAAGTGACATTTGTCAGCATATTTGGTAGATGTTTCATATTTGAGCTTGAATGGGAGCGATTTTAATGACTAAATTCGTTAAAATTTTTCACATAAATTAATTGAATCAAATTAAATAGACACTTAAGTGATTAAAAAGTGGTCAACATCTTTCGTCAGATAAATCTGAAATTTGAGGACAAAATCGGTCCTTACCGGACCTGCTCCTTTGACCCAAAACCTTGAAGTATTTGTAACAGAAGATTTTTTCAGTTTCAATCTGTACCCCAAATATACACAGAAAAGGTCCCATAAAATCTAACTTAAGGAAAACTTAAAAATCATAGTTTTAAAATTCCAATGGAGATTTGCATTGATATGGGAGATAACTCTGCAAAAAAGCCAGAAATATCAATAAAAAATTGATACAAAATTATAACTCTTCCACTTTTATTCAACAGAATGTATTGATTCTTGAAATGTTAGCTGTCTTTAGAGTATAACATATAACTCTAAAGGTGCTTTCATATCTTTTATCAAGCTACAACCTAGATTTCATAATTCATTAGTTGACCATTTATTAGATTTTTCAGCATTGCAAGGTAAAGAATCTCAGATTGATTAATAGGAATTAAGCATCTATTCTTCATTTTGAGGTTGATAGTTTCTTTAAACAAGGTAGATGGTGCACAAATATAATTTACAGATATAAACAATACCACACATTGACATTATTGTTTCAAATTTACAATTTCTTTAATGAAACATGTGCCAAAATAATTCTAAAGTTCGTGGCCAAAAGTGACAAAACTTATCAAACAAAATCTAGATCTTTAGTTGGAAAATTATGTAATTATTTGAAATCTGATCACATCTAAAAAGTTAATCATATGTCTATTGTTATATCTTATTATAAGTTGATCATTTGTCTATTGTAATATCTTTTTTTTTATAATTCTTTATTTGGTATTTCTTCATCTCATACAATATCTATATGCATTTTTTTTTATAAAGAAGAATACAATACAAGTTTATTCATTTTGACCTGTCAGTGTCAGTGCTTATAAACATCCCCCTCCCTATACCAAATAAACCCCCCTCCCCCCCCAAAAAAAAAAACTAAAACTAAAAACAAACAAAAAAAAAGAACAATACAAAAACAAAAAGTACAAAAAACAAACAAACAAAAAATAAATAAAATAAAATAAATATAAAAAATCATTGACTTATATTCATAAATGATTAAATTGGTATTAAACGATTATAATTATTATTTATGCAATCTAATTATTCTATTCATACATGTACTCGGATCATAATATAATATATATAGTGGCATACTCTAACAATATCTGGAAATCACATAACAAAAAACAAAAACCAACCAGTATTTCAACTCCTATTATCATAACATAGTAACACATATTTAATTCTTCCATACATACATATATATAATATCTATATGATGCACACTAACCACTGTCCAATTGTGATGTGCATCAAGTTGTGTTACACATTTATTTTCAGTTAAGTATGAGTTATCTTTCTTGTATCATAAAATTAGTTGTTGAAATGGTTCCCATTTTTTTTCTATTTTTTCACCTATTGCAGGAGAACTGTGAAAAGTGGAAGATAGTTTTTCAACAATGTAATAATTTTTCAATTTCTTTAGTGCAATCTTAACACAAGGTAACAGTGAGTTCAATCTACAAGAATAAATATAGTACTTCATGAGAACAGTAAAAAAATTTCCTGATATACAGATGGGTGCGGTCCTAACCTTGACAAAAGTTAACTTAGAGTTAACTTGTTGACTGCTTTCTAAGTTAACTTGAGAATTTTTAAGCAGTCAAGCAAGTTAACTTCGTTGTTGGTGGACCAGACCTACGGTCTGCTTTTTTAGGACTGCTGCAGACCTATCGACAAGTCTGCTACAGACCAGACCTGTGGACAAGTCTGCTTTTGACCAGTCCTGAGGACAGGTCTGCCCCAGACCAGACCTGTGGACAAGTCTGCTTTTGACCAGTCCTAAGGACAGGTCTGCCTCAGACCAGACCTGTGGACAGGTCTGCTCCTAACCAGACCTGAGGACAGGTCTGCTTTTGACCAGACCTGTGGACACGTCTGCTATTGACCAGACCTGAGGACAGGTCTGCTTATGACAGATTATCGTTATAAGAGTTTTCATATCAGACTTGAGCTTTGAGCTTTCATTAAAATATGTAAACAACATTCGCATTGTTTTTCCACAGATATCATTTATTATTTACTCGCTAGACTCTACTAGATATTATACAAATGCTCTCTTTTATTTGATATACATGTATTTTTATATAAATAAAAAATGGCTATACGATCACACAGAGTTTTTTTTTATTAGAAGGCGGATAGAAAGGTTATCCAACGCATCGGAACAATATTCTTATATCACGGGATATCGGCAACATTGTCTACGTTACTTCGTTCCCCGTTGTTTACCTGTCCCTTCCTAAATTTTACTTTATGCATAAATTTATACTTGCATGGATATTTCATTGATATTCAACTTGTTTGCATTGGATTTACTATTCTATTTCCCGCAGAATATTCTAACAGAAATTGTACAGTGTCCGTAAGCATACGATGTGGTAAAACTATCAACAATCTCGTCAAATTCGTCAGATTTATCGAGAGATTTGTCATTGCCGATATTTATATGGGACGTCCTAAAATTATACTCAATGCGCACTTTAATGAAATAGTTGCCACTTGACGTTTAACTATAAACAAAATCAATCAACCGACATAATAGATTCCAAGAAGAGAATCTCGTATACTTTTTTTTTATTAAATCATTGTAAACAGTACAAATGAATTCAGACATGTCAGTGTTGGTACTTTGATGATGTGGCATAATAGTTTTGTTTTACACGTACACCATCATGAACTCCTATATATGATGTGACTGTTATTATAAATAAAGAGATGAAATTCTGACATTCTCAATTTATTCAGAATATTTTTTGCATTAATGGTTTTCCAATATTATTGATTACGTGTACATTTACGGTCCTACTAAAATGTGAACAGGAGCGCCAGGAGAAGACATTAAGGCCCTCGGTACAATGGTATGCGGGTATATAGATTTGCAAATAAAAGTGCACATATGATCAGTTTTGGTCAAATAGTTTTGTTTTCCAAGTCAGCATGAGGTATTAAAACTACTGAAATTTTGTTACGTATCAATATTTTGAATAAAAGGAGGACACGCTGGTATCCTAAATTTATGCGAACAAAAATTTGTTGTTATTAAATTGCAATATTGCTGTCCATTGTCATGATTATATTATACAATGATTCCTGACATAAAAAATATGGCTGATTAATACTATGCGGGTACATCATGGTGTATATAGATTTACAAATTAAAGTGCACATATGGTCAGTTTTGGTAATGCGGTCAAATAATTTTGTTGTACAAGTCAGCTGGAGGTATCAAAACTACTGAAATTTTGTTACGTATCAATATTTTGAATAAAATGAGGACATGCTGGTATCCTAAATTTATGTGAACAAAAATTTGTTGTTATTATATTGCAATATTGCTGTCCATTGTCATGATTGTATTATACATTGAATCCTGACATAAAAAATATGGCTGATTAACTATGCGGGTATATAGATTTACAATTTAAAGTTCACGGTCAGTTTTGGTAATGTGGTCAAATAATTTTGTTGTACAAGTCAGCTGGAGGTATCAAAACTACTGAAATTTTGTTACGTATCAATATTTTGAATAAAATGAGGACATGCTGGTATCCTAAATTTATGCGAACCAAAATTTTTTGTTATTATATTGCAATTTTGCTGTCCATTGTCATGATTGTATTATACATTGAATCCTGACATAAAAAATATGGCTGATTAACTATGCGGGTATATAGATTTACAAATTAAAGTGCACATATGGTCAGTTTTGGTGGATGCGGTCAAATAATTTTGTTGTACAAGTCAACTGGAGGTATCAAAACTACTGAAATTTTGTTACGTATCAGTATTTTAAGTAAAAAGAGGACATGCTGGTACCCTTAATTTAGGCGAACAAAAATTTGTTGTTATTATATTGCAATATTGCTGTCCATTGTCATGATTGTATTATACATTGAATCCTGACATAAAAAATATGGCTGATTAACTATGCGGGTATATAGATTTACAATTTAAAGTTCACATATGGTCAGTTTTGGTAATGTGGTCAAATAATTTTGTTGTACAAGTCAGCTGGAGGTATCAAAACTACTGAAATTTTGTTACGTATCAATATTTTGAATAAAATGAGGACATGCTGGTATCCTAAATTTATGCGAACCAAAATTTTTTGTTACTATATTGCAATTTTGCTGTCCATTGTCATGATTGTATTATACATTGAATCCTGACATAAAAAATATGGCTGATTAACTATGCGGGTATATAGATTTACAAATTAAAGTGCACATATGGTCAGTTTTGGTGGATGCGGTCAAATAATTTTGTTGTACAAGTCAACTGGAGGTATCAAAACTACTGAAATTTTGTTACGTATCAATATTTTGAATAAAATGAGGACATGCTGGTATCCTAAATTTATGTGAACAAAAATTTGTTGTTATTATATTGCAATATTGCTGTCCATTGTCATGATTGTATTATACATTGAATCCTGACATAAAAAATATGGCTGATTTACTATGCGGGTATATAGATTTACAAATTAAAGTGTATTATACATTGAATCCTGACATAAAAAATATGGCTGATTTACTATGCGGGTATATAGATTTACAAATTAAAGTGCATATATGGTCAGTTTTGGTGGATGCGGTCAAATAATTTTGTTGTACAAGTCAACTGGAGGCATAAAAACTACTGAAATTTTGTTACGTATCAGTATTTTAAGTAAAAAGAGGACATGCTGGCACCCTTAATTTAGGCGAACAGAAATTTGTTGTTATTATATTGCAATATTGCTGTACATTGTCATGATTGTATTATACATTGAATCCTGACATTAAAAATAAGGCTGATTTACTATGCTGGTATATAGATTTACAATTTAAAGTTCACATATGGTCAGTTTTGGTAATGTGGTCAAATAATTTTGTTGTACAAGTCAGCTGGAGGTATCAAAACTACTGAAATTTTGTTACGTATCAATATTTTGAATAAAATGAGGACATGCTGGTATCCTAAATTTATGCGAACCAAAATATTTTTGTTATTATATTGCAATTTTGCTGTCCATTGTCATGATTGTATTATACATTGAATCCTGACATAAAAAATATGGCTGATTTACTATGCGGGTATATAGATTTACAAATTAAAGTGTATTATACATTGAATCCTGACATAAAAAATATGGCTGATTTACTATGCGGGTATATAGATTTACAAATTAAAGTGCATATATGGTCACTTTTGGTGGATGCGGTCAAATAATTTTGTTGTACAAGTCAACTGGAGGCATCAAAACTACTGAAATTTTGTTACGTATCAGTATTTTAAGTAAAAAGAGGACATGCTGGCACCCTTAATTTAGGCGAACAGAAATTTGTTGTTATTATATTGCAATATTGCTGTCCATTGTCATGATTGTATTATACATTGAATCCTGACATTAAAAATAAGGCTGATTTACTATGATGGTATATAGATTTACAATTTAAAGTTCACATATGGTCAGTTTTGGTAATGTGGTCAAATAATTTTGTTGTACAAGTCAGCTGGAGGTATCAAAACTACTGAAATTTTGTTACGTATCAATATTTTGAATAAAATGAGGACATGCTGGTATCCTAAATTTATGTGAACAAAAATTTGTTGTTATTATATTGCAATATTGCTGTCCATTGTCATGATTGTATTATACATTGAATCCTGACATAAAAAATATGGCTGATTAACTATGCGGGTATATAGATTTACAATTTAAAGTTCACGGTCAGTTTTGGTAATGTGGTCAAATAATTTTGTTGTACAAGTCAGCTGGAGGTATCAAAACTACTGAAATTTTGTTACGTATCAATATTTTGAATAAAATGAGGACATGCTGGTATCCTAAATTTATGCGAACCAAAATTTTTTGTTATTATATTGCAATTTTGCTGTCCATTGTCATGATTGTATTATACATTGAATCCTGACATAAAAAATATGGCTGATTAACTATGCGGGTATATAGATTTACAAATTAAAGTGCACATATGGTCAGTTTTGGTGGATGCGGTCAAATAATTTTGTTGTACAAGTCAACTGGAGGTATCAAAACTACTGAAATTTTGTTACGTATCAGTATTTTAAGTAAAAAGAGGACATGCTGGTACCCTTAATTTAGGCGAACAAAAATTTGTTGTTATTATATTGCAATATTGCTGTCCATTGTCATGATTGTATTATACATTGAATCCTGACATAAAAAATATGGCTGATTAACTATGCGGGTATATAGATTTACAATTTAAAGTTCACATATGGTCAGTTTTGGTAATGTGGTCAAATAATTTTGTTGTACAAGTCAGCTGGAGGTATCAAAACTACTGAAATTTTGTTACGTATCAATATTTTGAATAAAATGAGGACATGCTGGTATCCTAAATTTATGCGAACCAAAATTTTTTGTTATTATATTGCAATTTTGCTGTCCATTGTCATGATTGTATTATACATTGAATCCTGACATAAAAAATATGGCTGATTAACTATGCGGGTATATAGATTTACAAATTAAAGTGCACATATGGTCAGTTTTGGTGGATGCGGTCAAATAATTTTGTTGTACAAGTCAACTGGAGGTATCAAAACTACTGAAATTTTGTTACGTATCAATATTTTGAATAAAATGAGGACATGCTGGTATCCTAAATTTATGCGAACAAAAATTTGTTGTTATTATATTGCAATATTGCTGTCCATTGTCATGATTGTATTATACATTGAATCCTGACATAAAAAATATGGCTGATTTACTATGCGGGTATATAGATTTACAAATTAAAGTGTATTATACATTGAATCCTGACATAAAAAATATGGCTGATTTACTATGCGGGTATATAGATTTACAAATTAAAGTGCATATATGGTCAGTTTTGGTGGATGCGGTCAAATAATTTTGTTGTACAAGTCAACTGGAGGCATAAAAACTACTGAAATTTTGTTACGTATCAGTATTTTAAGTAAAAAGAGGACATGCTGGCACCCTTAATTTAGGCGAACAGAAATTTGTTGTTATTATATTGCAATATTGCTGTACATTGTCATGATTGTATTATACATTGAATCCTGACATTAAAAATAAGGCTGATTTACTATGCTGGTATATAGATTTACAATTTAAAGTTCACATATGGTCAGTTTTGGTAATGTGGTCAAATAATTTTGTTGTACAAGTCAGCTGGAGGTATCAAAACTACTGAAATTTTGTTACGTATCAATATTTTGAATAAAATGAGGACATGCTGGTATCCTAAATTTATGCGAACCAAAATATTTTTGTTATTATATTGCAATTTTGCTGTCCATTGTCATGATTGTATTATACATTGAATCCTGACATAAAAAATATGGCTGATTTACTGTGCGGGTATATAGATTTACAAATTAAAGTGTATTATACATTGAATCCTGACATAAAAAATATGGCTGATTTACTATGCGGGTATATAGATTTACAAATTAAAGTGCATATATGGTCAGTTTTGGTGGATGCGGTCAAATAATTTTGTTGTACAAGTCAACTGGAGGCATCAAAACTACTGAAATTTTGTTACGTATCAGTATTTTAAGTAAAAAGAGGACATGCTGGCACCCTTAATTTAGGCGAACAGAAATTTGTTGTTATTATATTGCAATATTGCTGTACATTGTCATGATTGTATTATACATTGAATCCTGACATTAAAAATAAGGCTGATTTACTATGCTGGTATATAGATTTACAATTTAAAGTTCACATATGGTCAGTTTTGGTAATGTGGTCAAATAATTTTGTTGTACAAGTCAGCTGGAGGTATCAAAACTACTGAAATTTTGTTACGTATCAATATTTTGAATAAAATGAGGACATGCTGGTATCCTAAATTTATGCGAACCAAAATATTTTTGTTATTATATTGCAATTTTGCTGTCCATTGTCATGATTGTATTATACATTGAATCCTGACATAAAAAATATGGCTGATTAACTATGCGGGTATATAGATTTACAAATTAAAGTGCACATATGGTCAGTTTTGGTGGATGCGGTCAAATAATTTTGTTGTACAAGTCAACTGGAGGTATCAAAACTACTGAAATTTTGTTACGTATCAATATTTTGAATAAAATGAGGACATGCTGGTATCCTAAATTTATGCGAACAAAAATTTGTTGTTATTATATTGCAATATTGCTGTCCATTGTCATGATTGTATTATACATTGAATCCTGACATAAAAAATATGGCTGATTTACTATGCGGGTATATAGATTTACAAATTAAAGTGCATATATGGTCAGTTTTGGTGGATGCGGTCAAATAATTTGGTTGTACAAGTCAACTGGAGGCATCAAAACTACTGAAATTTTGTTACGTATCAGTATTTTAAGTAAAAAGAGGACATGCTGGCACCCTTAATTTAGGCGAACAGAAATTTGTTGTTATTATATTGCAATATTGCTGTACATTGTCATGATTGTATTATACATTGAATCCTGACATTAAAAATAAGGCTGATTTACTATGCTGGTATATAGATTTACAATTTAAAGTTCACATATGGTCAGTTTTGGTAATGCGGTCAAATAATTTTGTTGTACAAGTCAGCTGGAGGTATCAAAACTACTGAAATTTTGTTACGTATCAATATTTTGAATAAAATGAGGACATGCTGGTATCCTAAATTTATGCGAACCAAAATTTTTTGTTATTATATTGCAATTTTGCTGTCCATTGTCATGATTGTATTATACATTGAATCCTGACATAAAAAATATTGCTGATTTACTATGCGGGTATATAGATTTACAAATTAAAGTGCATATATGGTCAGTTTTGGTGGATGCGGTCAAATAATTTTGTTGTACAAGTCAACTGGAGGCATCAAAACTACTGAAATTTTGTTACGTATCAGTATTTTGAGTAAAAAGAAGACATGCTGGCACCCTTAATTTAGGCGAACAAAAATTTGTAGTCATTATTTAAATGAATTAAACTATTGCTGATTGTGGCTGCATAGTTCAAGGATGTATAACTAACAAGGACGTATACACCTAACACCAAATATACTTCTTTTCAAAAATATACATAATATGATTGAATTTGATCTCGGAATATATATATATATATATTCAGTGCCTGTTATCATTGTAACCGAGATCGTTTTTATAATAGATAGATTGTCAGATCACAGATAAATTTGTGTTACGTTCTGTGCATACTTATTTTCAATTATTTGTGTTTAATCCTGTTCATAAAACGGAAGTATTAATTTTCAAATTACTTTATTTTCGATGTTTATACTACGAAACAAAGATATTAAAAATATTTTTTTTTTAAATCAACGAAGAGCGGTCCTGGTTACAAGTTAACTTAGTGTTGACCAGACCAGTCAAAAGTTAACTTGGGAACAGGTCTGGTTTTGATCGGATTTGTTCAAGCAGAAGTTAACTTTGTGGCAGGACCGGTTTCCAAGTTAACTTATGTTAACTTTATGACAGGACTGGTTCCGAAGTTAACTTATGTTAACTTATGACAGGACTGGTTCGAAGTTAACTTATATCAATAGCGGACCTGTTTCTAAGTTAACTTTTTGGCAGACATAAAAACAGTCCTAGGTCCAAGTCCGCTTTTCAAGTTAACTAGATTTTGGTCCTAGGACTGGTCAGAGCAGTCCTATATTCGGTCACAGGTTAACTTTGACCAGTCCAAATGACTGGTTATCAAGTTAACTTGCTGTACAGGTTAGGAGTGCACCCATCTGTATCTATAATATCTGATCCCAAGAGAATGTTTTGTTTTGATATCGGAAGCTCATAATTGCAATTTGAATGTAGTGTATCAACTAGTTGAAACCAAAAGTTTTTGACAATGTAACATTCCCAAAAAATATGTTCTATTGTTTCTTTTGTCTCATTGCAAAAACTGCATAGTTGTGTTTCTTTAAGTTTACACTTATATAGCAGATTATTTGTGCTTAAAGTTCTTTGCAGAATTTTGTATTGAAAAATGATCATTTTATTACTCAAAGAACACTTGAAAGGATGCATATAGAAAAGATCCCAGTGAGCTATTTCCATATGCAAAATTTCTTTCCATTTATTTTGTGATTTTGTGGGGTTTTTATGATAAGTAGCCAAAAATAATTTATAAAAATATGGGCATGATTTCTGATTTGTTTTCAAAAAGTCTAAATTATCGCAAGTAATGTTGATTTTCTTTTCACAGTTTTTGATCTGGTCCTTCCAACTACTTGGGATCATATGATATATACCATAGAATTGAAGAAAATTTGTATCGATATCATATGTTTCTTTAAATTGATTAAAAGAGAGAAATTCATTGTTCTCATTCAGTAAATCATTGACAAAAAATATTCCTGCCTCACACCATTTTTCATAAAAAATAGTTTTATTATCAATTTTTAAAAGTTTATTAAACCAAATAGGTTGGCCCATTAAATCATTATGGTCATGGGGAGCATTCCTCAGTTTAGCCCAATTTAGAAGGATGTCCTTCCAAAATCTATTAAAATATATTGAAATTTGTTCAATACTATCCTTATTCATCATCCATATTTTATCTGCCCCATATTTTCTATACTTATCATTAAAAAGAATTTTCCAAGGAGAAAGATTGAAAGGGTCTAATAATTTATAGATCCATGTCATTTTTAATGAATAACAGAAGGATTCAATATGAGGCATCTTTAGTCCTCCAGTATCATATGATCCAATTAGTACATTTCTTTTGATTTTATCTGGTTTGCCATTCCATAGAAACTTAAAAAAAATATTTTCAATTTTCTTAAAATTTTCAAAAGAGGGATTTGGCAATATTGTTAATGACTGAATGAGAATTGGCAATGCTAAAGACTTTATGACTGTTATTTTTCCTAGGTATGTAAGATCTTGGTAAATCCAAGTATTTAATAATGAGTTTATCTTTTCAATTTTCTCTTTGAAATTATAGGCAGTCTTGTCGACAGCAAATAGATCATAGTTTATACCTAAGAGTTTAAATTTCCCTGTCTGATTCCAGTTTAATCTTTCTCCTTGGTGAAATATTTCTTTTGAATGCGCTTTTGACCCAATCCAAATGGCTTCAGTTTTTTCTAAGTTTGCTCGTAAACCAGAACACTCAGAGAATTTTTCTAAAATATATAGAGATTGTTCTAACGATTTTTCATCATCATCCAAAGTTAAGGTTGAGTCATCTGCATACTGACTAAGCAAATATTCAGAGTTATCTATCTTAATACCATTAATATCTGGGTTATTTTTCATTGCTGCACTCATAAGTTCCAAAGCCAGTATAAAAAGATAAGGGGATAAAGGATCCCCTTGACGAACCCCTCTTTCTATATTAAAGAAACTAGAGCAATGACCATTATTTATGATACAACTTTCGATATTAAAATATAAAGATTTTACCCAATTACAGAAATCAGGACCAAAACCTAAGAATTCAAGTGCTTTATTTATGAATGACCATTCAAGAGTATCAAATGCTTTTTCAAAGTCTAAAAGAAGTAGAAGTCCAGGTATATTTTCTTCTTCAGTTCTTTCTATTAAGTCAAAAATAAGTCTTGTACATTCCCCGATGTATCTACCTTTAATAAATCCTAACTGTGTTTCACTAATAATATGTTTGAGCAAAGGTTTAATTCTATTTGCGATGGATGCGGAACATATTTTC
Source organism: Mytilus galloprovincialis (assembly GCF_965363235.1). Taxonomy (NCBI): domain Eukaryota; kingdom Metazoa; phylum Mollusca; class Bivalvia; order Mytilida; family Mytilidae; genus Mytilus; species Mytilus galloprovincialis. The sequence continues at coordinate 4,405,669 of NC_134844.1, forward strand.
ATATCAACATTTAAAAGGGTGATAGGTCGCCAGTTTTTTAAATAAAACTTAGATTTCCCTTCTTTTGGGATGCATGTAACAATGCCTTGTCTTTGCGAAATTGATAAAGAGCCTTCTTCAAAGCTATAATTAAAGGAATTAAGTAAATATAACTTAAGGTCATTCCAGAAAAATTTATAAAACTCTGCTGTATACCCATCTACCCCTGGTGATTTATTATTTTTCATGTTTTTTAAGGCATTCAGACATTCTTGAGTTGATAATTTCCCCTCAGCTTCTAACATTTGTTCGTCCGATAAACAATTGAGAAAAGAGTTATTTTTATTGAAAAACATATTTTCATGTTCCGTTTTACAAAATGCATTTTTAGATGAGTATAAATTTTGATTATCAAGCTACAACCTAGATTTCATAATTCATTAGTTGACCATTTATTAGATTTTTCAGCATTGCAAGGTAAAGAATCTCAGATTGATTAATAGGAATTAAGCATCTATTCTTCATTTTGAGGTTGATAGTTTCTTTAAACAAGGTAGATGGTGCACAAATATAATTTACAGATATAAACAATACCACACATTGACATTATTGTTTCAAATTTACAATTTCTTTAATGAAACATGTGCCAAAATAATTCTAAAGTTCGTGGCCAAAAGTGACAAAACTTATCAAACAAAATCTAGATCTTTAGTTGGAAAATTATGTAATTATTTGAAATCTGATCACATCTAAAAAGTTAATCATATGTCTATTGTTATATCTTATTATAAGTTGATCATTTGTCTATTGTAATATCTTATTATATTGTTCTCTGTTGTTTATTGTGTGTCACAATGTAAATATGTTTGTGTTGCTATAGCATGTAACTACTGCTTTTTAAAGAATTCATTTATTCATTCAATTAAAAATACCCATAACACTTCGGTTTTGTACTTTTCATTAGCAGAATTGTATATGAATTGTCAAATACGAACTTATAACCCCATCAAAGTATCATATTTTACATGATTATTCAGAAAATCAACCAAAACTGACAAAAAATAGACTAAATTTGGCAGAATTCTCTACCTTTCCAATGTTAATTTCCATAAGAAATTGAAAATGCTGATTTTGTGTTTTCCTCAAGCTAGATTTTTCGGGACTTTTTTTCTGTGTATATTTGGGGCTTGCTATAGATTAAAACTAAAATATGTTCTGTTGCAATCAGGTTCAAGTTCAAATTAGGTTTGACTGGACTAATAGGATATAATATTTTGTCTAGTTATTTGCTTAAACCTACAACTTTAGATTTGAAACAGGCGTGCAACAATGTGTCAAAATATTTATATGAAAAATGAAAATTAAGTGTTGAATTGCAGTTATCAGACTGATTTAACAAATACAAATTAATTAATTTTTGTTCGAACCAATGTTTAACCTGGCGATTCAACGAAGAGAAAAAAAATACAATGGAATGTTGAAAAAAAATTACTTGTAGCAAGTAAACAAGTGCTTCAACATCATTTATTTGAAAATAAATGAATAAAAGCATGTCAAACAATTGGATTTCAAAATTAAATCTCATATGCTATAATTTAGTTTTTCACTAAAAAAGAAGGACAAAAGATACGAGAGGGATAGTCAAACACATAGAATGAAAAAAATTCTGACAACGCCATGGCTAAAAATAAAAAGACAAACAGACAATAAAGAGTGTTTTTATATGAATATATCTATCTTGTAAAATATATAATAGTTATCCAGCCAATTATAAAGTCATAGCTTTCATAATGGTCATTGCCAAAAGAGTGTAAAAATTACGTGCGTTTGAAATGCTTATATCTAAACATGTGAATGCAGGCGTTAAAAAACCGTAGAAATGTTAGCATGTGTCTAAAAGGAACCTTTAAATTCTAATTTTTCAACGGGGAATTCTAACAAAAACACAATTCATATTGTGACATAGTAATAACTAATTAACAAAACAATGAACTAAAGTAAAATAAATGTATAACTTTACAATGTGAGCAGATTGTGATCTTCTTCAGTTATCGTTACTACCTTGTGTGTACGGCGTTGTTTAAGTGGTTATATCGTGTTTGGCTTTGTCCTGGTTGTTCTGACCTATTCATCTCTATCTCGTGTGTATGGCTATGTCCTGGTTGTTCTATCGTATTCATCTCTACCTCATGTCTACAGCTTTGTTTTAGTGGTTCTATCGTATTCATCTCTACCTCATGTGTACGGCCATGTCCTGGTTGTACTGACCTATTCATCTCTACCTCATGTGTACGGCTATGTCCTGGTTGTTTTATCCTATTCATCTCTACCTCATGTCTACAGCAATGTCCTGGCTGTTCTATCGTAATCATCTCTATCTCATGTGAACGGTTTTGTCCTGGTTGTCCAGTCGTATTCATCTCTATCTCATGTGAATGGCTTTGGTCTTGCTCTACCGTCGTATTTATCTCTATCTGATGTGGACAGCTTTGTCCTGATTGTTCCGTTGCTATCATCGCTGTCTTATCTGTTGGCTGTGTTCTACCATGTTCATCATCCCGTATCTGATTCATTTGATCCTTGTGTGTACAGCGAGTAATTATTTCCTTGGAGAGCAAAACGATTTCATTCCTCATTTTTGTTGACATCATAATGTAGATAATGAAATTTGACATACAACCAATCATTGTAAAAAGTCTTATACCTTCAATAAGCCAATTTGTCTATTTAATCCGACATTTATGCAGGCTGCAGATGAGCATCTATACGGATGCATGGATGAAAAAAAATCCACAGCAACGCCAAGTAAATATTTGGCTCAAATAATTTAAAACATATCATTTACCCAGGATGAGATTATTTTATATAAAATTTCCTTCATGGCTTCAATAAACATTAAATTGAAAAACGATTTAGGGGACATAACTTGTTTTTATTGAATACCTAGCCTTTCTAGCTCATCTATATATTCGACGAAATAATTGTCCATAAGCTTGGTTAAGATTCTATAAGCAGCGAAAAAAGGGTATACAGAAATATTGTGAAACTGTTTACTCGTGTAGTGGTATTAACCATATGCTGATTCTATAATAACTCTAAAGTATATCCCCATCTTTCTCTGAAATTAGTTCTATCAAAACCGTTTTTTCAACCGTGTATACCACCAATCCCTATATGAAATTGAAAACTCGTCTAAAAGAAATAAACAACAATGCTTTTCAACATATAAATAAAAGCATACGCTTTAAATTTATAACTGTGTGCAACAATATGGCATATTCTGTTAATAGTGAACAAAATGCAAAATATGCTATTGTAATAAGTGATCAGTATGCTAGAGTTTCTTATTGTTTCTTATTGACATAATACAATGTGCTTAATGAATTTGGAGGTCGCTTTTTCAACAATTCCGTGCCGAACATTTCTTAATTTCATATCAGTCGGAGTTCCTCCAGCCACTAGTCAAAAATTTTAAAATTTTAAAAAGTCAGATCATTTAAGCCTCGGGCATACCTTAACGGATAGCTCGAACGGATGTTTAACGGATAACTTTTTTTCAATCCGTTCATGTCCGTTAGACGTCCGTTCTTATCCGTTAGACGTCTGTCCATATCCGTTGCATTTCCGTTTAGCGTACGTTTTATCCGTCGACGTCTATTCTGTCCGATGGAAAAGTTTAAGCATGTTCAAAACTTTGAACGGACGTCCAACGGATGAAATGTCCGAAAAATTTTGCGTCAGAAATGCCAATTAGATTTATTTCATGAATACTTATTTTGATGAACAAACCAAAAACAGTTACACAGAAACGTTTTGAATATTTATGCGATTAACATGTTTTATTATTCATGTTATTGTTGCCTTTAATTTTTCCGAATATCTAGTTTATACGGTTTATCTGGTACGCTTCCGTTAGCTGTCCGTTTTATGCGGTACTCGCCCGTTGGATGTACGTATACGTTCGACATCCGTTCTGTCCGGTATGTTTCCGTTTCTTGTACGTTGCATATACGATGTGTGTCCGTTTTGCATTTGTTACGCGTCTGTTTTATTTGGTCAGTAAATCAACGGACTCCTAACGGATAACAATTTTGTCAACGGACAACTTTTATTTTCATCTGTTATGCGTCCGTTCGTGCTAAGGTGTGACCGAGGCTTTAATTTCACATTTAGATATGTTTGTGATGTTCTTTTTGTTATTAATCCACACGTTTCTGATTGATTTCCTTTCATTTATTCACCAGAACTAGAGGATCAAAGAAACATCAGACATTGCTTGATCGGCCCAATTTTTGACTTGTACTTCGAGTTTCACATAAGCGGTCACCTCAGTACAATTTCACCTACCTTAGTAGCAAAATATTAAATACCTGGATATGTAATATACTTTCTCCATCGTGTTTGATATTCAGGAGCTTGCAGCTGCTATGCAGACGTTGTAAAACATCAGAAGAGTATAAGACAAAATTTGATGAACCAGAGGTATGTAAAGGAGGGTTTCGTCTTTTCACTAAAAGATTTGACGACCTTGTTTATAATTATTCAGTATTAACTTCACCAATCATACACAGCGATCTTTAAGTTTAGATTATGTGTACTGACGTTGTTTATAATCTTAATAACATGTTATAGTATTCTTGTATTTGTCTTTGTGAATTATAGCTTTAACCGTTTATTCACATCTGGTAAGATTAATTTTACGTGGCTCCGTACGGATACATTCAATCATTGTGTAATTGTCCTATAATATTTTTTTGGTTTTTGTATTCTTGTCTTTCTTTTCGTTGTAACACAATGTAGACTGCTGTATCTCTACTTTATACATTGTAACCTACGCTGCTGTTTGTTTGTTTTGTTCACACATCGTTGTCAATGTACTGACATTTGATTACATTGTAATACATTATTTATGTAAAAAAAAATGAACGAAAAACAAATATGTAACACATAAACAAACGTCAATCACTAAGTTTGTTTTATTATACCGAACCAACAATGAAAAAATCCTTTGGAATCATTGAAAAAGAACTGACCTTACTTTATTAAACAAATCACAAGCTGACATTCGAAAATACATTAGTGTCTTAAGTTAGAATTTTTGGCATCTTCAACAAAAGCAGCATCTTTTGGTAAAATTGGATGGCCCTAAAATGGCGGTTTCTAAATAACATATCATTGGTACTTGTAAAGCCTTATTTCCTCGATGGGCTTCTTGTAAAATAGTAATCAAAGGTACCAAGATTATAATTTAATACGCCAGACGCGCATTTCGTCTACATAAGACTCATCAGTGACGCTCATATCAAAAACGTTAAAAGGCCAAACATGTACAAAGTTGTAGATCATTGAGGACCCAAAATTCCAAAAAATTGTGTCAAATACAGCTAAGGTAATATACTCCTTGGATAAGAAAATCCTTAGTTTTTTTTCGACAATTCAAAGTTTTTTAAACAGGAAATTTATAAAAATGACCATATAAATTAAATTGATATTCATGTCAATACGGAAATTCCGACTACTGGGCTGGTGATACCCTTGGGAACGAAACGTCCACCAGCAGTGGCATCGGCTCAGTGGTGTAAAATAGTTCTCTAGGGTACCAGGATTATAATTTAATACGCCAGACGCCCGTTTCGTCTACCCAAGACTCATCAGTGACGCTGATATGTAACATGAACGTTGCCGTTTTGTTTTGGCAGATAACTCGGGTACAAATCTAGTAACTGAAAATTTATTCGCCAGTGAACAATATGGTTATTCACCGCTGGTATAATGTGTTATGGGTTATTTGTCCTTTGTTTCAATTTAATGGGGAAACATAATTGAATTATTCAATTTCACGTGTTACCCAATGGAATTGTTTGTTAAATATGTTAGGTATACAAGAGCTGTCAAAATGACAGTAAACCGGATTCTTTAACATTTATTTATGTTCTGGCATTTATCAATATTACAAGGACCAAAACTCCTAATAGGAAATTTTAAAAGGTTTGGTTGAACGGTTCATGAGTAAATGCACGGACACAATATTTTTTAAACTTTCAAGAACCGTAACTCCTGAACGGTAAAAGTCAAAATCGTCATTATTGAACTTGACCTCCATTTTTTTGTCAGTAACAACATATTAAAATTTTAAAAGGTTTGGTTGACTGGTTCATGAGTAAATGCACGGACACGACATTTTTTAAACTTTCATGAACCGTAACTCCTGAACGGTAAAAGTCAAAATCGTCATTATTGAACTTGACCTCCATTTTGTTGTCAGTAACAACATATTAAAATTTTAAAAGGTTTGGTTGAACGCTTCATGAGTAAATGCACGGACAACATTTGGTTGCCGCCCGCCCGCCCGACCGCCCGCCTTACATCCGCAAATCAATAACCAACATTTTTTACACAAAAATCCGGTTAAAAATGAGAAATGTTATAAATCCGTTATGCTGTCGATCCGACAGCTTCTTGTTAAACTATTCATTAAACATTATATGTATTAACAATATATATATTAGCTCTACAAGGACACCCTTAAATCAGAATCAGATCAATTTAAAGTAAAGGAAAGGATATTGTGTATTAATTCATGACACACACCATGTGTAAATGAAAAATTGTAAAATTATAGTGCATCATCTTAAAGTAGTTTGTATCTCATTTCTTCAAATATCACTCCATTCGAATGAATAAAACTAAGAACAATAATTTAGTGTTAGGAGTCTTGAACAACTAGAAAAATTGATATATGGGCAGATGTGTCTTACGTCATTTGGAATAAAATGGAACGTAAAGTACATCGCAATGTATGAAAGGGAATATCGACCATAATTATACAATTCTTAATTTGTGAAATGCAATTTCTTAATTTGTAAAATGCAATTTTTTAATTTGTAAAATATAATTTCTTAAATGGTAACATGTTTTTTTCCATCCTTTACATGAATGTCTACATTTCTTGATTGAGGAAATGTAAATTCTTATTGTGGAAATAAAATTTCTTAATATTTTAAAGTTTTTTCTTCATTCGTTACATGAATTTATATATTCCCTTTTTTTACGAAATGTAGTTACTTTGTTTGAGTCACTTTTTGTGAAATCGCGTCAGTGTGATTGTTTCCAGCCAATGAGAAGTTACCTTCCATAGCAAACGACCCCCGAGTTTGAACAAATCACATGTTACTAGTGTTTCTATTTTTCTTTCATTTTGAATTGTCTCCTCAAAACATGACATATACCCCTCCTGTCCCCGAAACTCTCCTTTGTAATATAACCATCTGAATTTCAAGCATAAACTGCTTGTAAAGTATATATTTGTTATAACATGATAAATACTCAATTCAAAAGCAAACTTCAATCAATATCATTAAAACATGGTACATTGGCATATTGCATGTGAACTTTTGTAAATCAGAACAGTGTACAAACATCATGAGAATATTAAATGTCAGTTGATTAATTTGTTATCCCAGAAGTATGATTTTATCAATAAAACATGTATATAATGTCATCAGTCTACATTCGAGGAATCAAGTTAGTATGACAAATTGATAACTCATAGAATGTTTAGATTATTGGTTTGATCTTTTTGGTTGCTTCGGTCTTTGTCATCCCGGGTAATTTTGTGACTTGTTAAAGTATATGGGTTTTGTTCGTGGTCCTTTAATCTTTCTATATGCAATCATACCGCATGTCCTTACCTTCAAAATCTGCAAACGATGTAATATTAACTGTTTTATAACATGAACGTGCTGAAGATTTTGGCTCATATCAATCCTAAAGATACTTTTCAAATAAAGGTACAAGTTAATTATAAAGTTTGGATTGTGATGTTCCCCTGTCATTATAGTATGGTGTTTATTGATCTCAACTTGTTTGGTTTGATCGTGTATGTAGCAACCTACTCGAATTTTAACGATGTAAATATATGTATTACTGAAAGATCATTATACCATGGTTTTCGACATCACAAACTAGTCAAAACATTTACTAAATTTGATCATCGGCACAAGGACATTATTGCAATTCGTAAATATATATAAACATGCATGCATCTGATACTTCTTTAGCTTTTTAACTATTCTGATCTGAGTGTCACTGATGAGCAGGGTTTCCCCTGGGTCAATTATTTTTTTCGGCACCTCTTTCGCCAAAACAATATATTTTTCACCACTTTATTATTTTTTTCGCCAAGTAACACAAATATATTTTTCTTTTAAAATATTCCTTTTTTCCCAGCCCCGCCCCCCCCCCCCCCTCAATAAGAAGAGGTTTTTTACAATAAAACAAAACATTTTATCACTTGGAATTGATCCCTTGTGTAAGGTGTAGTCATTACACTGAAGGGTTATTCTCATGCCAACCGTTTGAATAGATTTCTTCATAACGACAGTTTTCTTTTCTAAGCCATCGTAAACAAGTAAAACTATGTATGAAACACGTGTGTCACTGAAACGACTTTAAAGTACCCACTCAAATCAACTATCTATATCAAAGTTAAATGATAATGTTCAAAATCAGAGACCTTTCTTGCTTTTGAACCTTTTTCGGCATAACAACAGTTTTTTTCTGGACTATAATTAAAAGAAGGATCGAGAGGAAGCGTCAAAATTTTGCTTCAAACACGTGCGTCGCAAAGTTGTAATAATAAATCCCTTTTGTGACATGTGACGGACGCCATTTAACCATATCATTTTGTCATATAATACAATTAACACCTTTATTAATTAGTCCTTTGATGTCGATAGCTACATGTATAAATGCAATCAGCTGATTATTGATTTTCTGTCAAATCCCTTAACGAGTTCAAGGTGAATTCCGAGTTTGTCTGATCTGGTAAAGTTCGAGAAACCCGAAATAAGTAAATAAACAAGATGGCTGAAAATAAATCGTTATATATATTTCTTTCGCCAAATTCTTTCGCCAATGACGAATTTTAATCGCCACAATTATTATTTTTTCGCAAATTGCGAAAATGGGACCGCCAGCGGAAACCCTGCTGATGAGTCTTATGTAGACGAAACGCACGTCTGGCTTATGAAATTATAATCCTGGTACTTTTGATATGTATTGTACGTTCAGGGATTTCACATCAAATTTGTATATTCTTTACAAGTATAAAAATGTCGGCATCCACATCAAAAGCTTACCAAACCTTTAATCGGATTTATTAAGAGGGGATATCATAACGATACTGTTGTCAGGTCATTTAAGATGGCATATTCTGTATTGTTTTGATTCGCGCAAAGGGTTTTTGCATCAGAAATTAATTGATTCATTGTGTCATTGCTGTTCTTTTAACGCACTTTTTTACCTTTTTCTTGGTGGTTATTTTTTTATGGGTGGAGGAGGCAGGAATGCCAGGTAAAAACACCAACCTTCGATAGGAAAACGATCAATCCCAGTCATTTTTAAAGAACAGAGTCTAGTGCACCTGCAATAGCAGGGTCGAACTCACAACCTCAGTTTTAACTGGTAAGGGATTACAGTAGTAGAACTACTTAGATAATTGGTCACCGAGGCCCCCATCGGATATAAACACATTTATTTAAAAGCCAATTGTTGGCATAATACCGGTTATGTTCTTCTCATGTATTTTATTATGGTATGATACTAATCCACTAATGGGAGGGATTGTGCTTGAGTTTTAAATGATTTAGACATAAGACTTAATCTAAGGTATTTAAGAATGAATACAGATAGCAAGGTCGAAGTATTATATTGCTTCAAACCTTGTGGATAAACGTTGTGCCTTAGAGTATAGACAAGATTATCAGGATAAGACCGTTGGTTGTCCCGTTTGAATAGTTTTACACTAGTAATTTTTGGGCCCTTTATAGCTTTTTGTTCGGTGTGAGACAAGGCTCCGTGTTGAAGGCCGTACATTGACCTATAGTGGTTTAATTTTATAAATTGTTATTTGAATATAGAGCTGTCTCATTGTCACATCTTCATATATCTATCGTATAACATGTTTGCCTGTTAGTTATCATTGTAATGTTTTCACTGTTCTTAATCTTGTCTGTTCAATTGGTTATGTTTAACATTGTTTGTTGATGATCTGGGCCTTATATTGCTGACTATGCGATGTGGGCTTTGCTCATTGTTGAAGGCCGTACGGTGACCTTTTGTTGTTAATGTCTGTGTCATTTTGGTCTTTTTTTAGATAGTTGTCTCATTGGCACTCATACCACATCGTCTTTTATATATATATATAAACACTAAGAGGAAACCCAGCTGAAATCAAACAAAAAGCAAAATTTTAATAATTTAATTGTATACATCTGTTTCTATGGGTTTCCAAAGATTAATAAAGATGCATAGTTTTGGATTTTATGCATCGTATACAAATGGTATTACTTGAATAACAGTACTGAGCTTCGTTGTATTTGTAAAGTTTTAAATCAGAGATAAATTGTAATAAAACTATCGATTTTGGTAGGTTCAAATCCTAAGGATATAATATTGTGCATAAGCATAAATTTCAAGTGCACTTTTTAATGTTCGGGCGTGTTTGAGTTGACTATTCTGTCTTTAAAACGTATAGAGCAAAAATATTTAAAACATCATATAACATCATATTATATTATCTTATATATTAAGCCTATATTTTGAATTAATAACATTACACATTCATGGTTATAATAAATAAAACATATGAGTGAAATACCTTATAAGTCCCTAAACAGAGAAGGTGTGTTCGAAAAACATTTTTTTCACTAGACCTACTTGCTGAAGGACTTTTTATTGGATCTTAAAAATGCATTACGTGATAACCGAGTTTAAAGTTGACAGAATGTAGAAAAATACATAAAATGACGCCCATAAGCTAGTAGATACATTTGTCTTATAAAATACAGCTGGCATATAAGTATAGTAATGGTGCTATTTAGATACATTTTTCGAATTTCAAGATGTTAAATTGGAAGGACGTCATCCCTGAATTGGCTTCCATTTTAACGATTGTAAAAATTACCTGGAGTGACTGGGAGATAATTTCGACTAAGTAGAATCCTGACTAAGCTATTCATCAAATTTCAAATAAAGTGGATGTAAGCAATATATATTTGTTAGAGACACGTGTGCGTGTACAATTTGGTTATACATGTGACCTTCTACCTAAGTCTACTCTTCTATGTTTTAAATGGTTTAAATAGCCTTGATGTTATAAGATCCACTGATGAGGCAATATGCGGTAATATTACATTTATCTTAATTGACCTTAAAGTATAATGCTATTTTAGCATAACAGCTTAACTTGAGATATAAAGTACACACTCTTTCATATTAGTTTGGTATTGTGTAATTATAATGTACATCATTATATATAACAGTTGTGTTTCGTTCTGCTGTATACAATTTGTATTACAATGTAGACCTTGCCCTTATTATAAAAATCATTAATGATAATTATATAACTATATAAACTAAAAATTACGAAAGACAACACCCACCAGAAACACCTGACTTATTTGTAATCAAGATTATCTGTTTATTGGACATCATATCAATCTTTATTTCTATTCCAGTTAAACATGAACGAGATTTGAACGTCACTTTATAATGTACAAGAAGTGAAAATCCTTTATAAAAGATGCGATAAGTAATATAACAAACTTATCAATCTAAAACAAAATGTAAATTCTGTGGTTGTTTTTGTTGCTGTTTATTATGGTCCTTCAATTGTTGTTTTGTTGGACCACTAACCGAGGTTAAGGGAGTGATGTGTGACTTCCCAAATATGTCTCACCCCACAAATTTCTCCACATGCCTTTGATAAGCGCATGGATCTTTACTTCTATAGATTGTTTTTCGTTAATGGTTTTGTACATTTACATGTGATTTAGTTCTATTGTTGAAATATTGCACAACTGACACAGGTTATCATAAAGATTCTGCGTCTTAAATCATAACCCCGCCCACTATTTATGTTCCTGTTCAAAGATGGGATCCTGTTATTCAGTAACTGTCGTTTGTTTATTGTCAATTCTGGTTTTTTTGTTGTTGTACAAAAACCAAGGCGTTAGTTTTCTTGTTTGAATCGTGCTTAGCTTTGTTATGTCAGGGTTGTTTAAAGCTTGCATTGAAATGGCGGTATTGTTTTTTGTCATAGGCCGGTGACCTTCAGAAACTGTTCATAAACTTCTAAGTCATATGGCTCTGGTGAAATCTGGTCACATTTGCAACTATACAACATATTCTTTTTTATATGTAGCTATTCCATTCTCAAGCTAAGTTGACGCAAATTACTGTGTCTTTATCATTATTGGTCAATGGTTTGCATGGGTATTGATAAAACCTCATATTCACAAATTCAACGAACTGTCAAATTACCTCATGTTTTTATCAACACTTTTTCAAAAACACGAAATCAAAGATTCATGAAATTACAATTAAACTCAAACCAAGAAAATAAATTAATCCATAGTATCTCAAACCAACATGTCTATTAACCTTAAACTAAAACTTTAACCTTTTACATAAACCATGAAATCCGGGTCTAAACTATAATATTATCTATGTATATTTAAGAAATAATTCATTGAAGCCATAGATTTGTTGGAAATTTACACATGGCCTTGGCCGTGATATTCCAATTTTATCCTGAGCGTTAGCGAGGGATACAATTAAGGAATATCATATCCCCAGGCCATGTGTAAATTTACAACACATCTATGGCTTCCATGAATTATTTCGATTCTAATGGGACAAATAATTTCATTCAAATACCGAAGCGAGGGTGGGTATGCCGTGTGTGTAGCTGTTCTTTTTTACTCCTTGTTGGATAAAACTCAAATATTCTCATATATCTTTAGCTTGCATTGATTATTTCGTTTATAACCGCTAGAAAAAATATGTTTAATTCTCAAACCCAATATTTCCGTTTTTTAATTTACATGTTTTCTCGTAAGCTACCGTCAAATCCAAAATTGACCTATCGTAACGAAGGAGCTGCCATGTTGACTCGCTGAAATCAAATGCAATAGAATAGAAAACAAAACAAAACCTACCTCAGAATTCCTTTTAATACAATATTATATGAACTTCGATGGTTACAAAACAGTTTATATTTTTGTGACATTGACTACATACTGCAACTTGAATTAGTATATTGATAGCTTTAAAAATCGTAACATAAATATCAAGCATATTTTCATCCCTACATGAACCTCTGATTGTAGAGAAAGTGTTCCATGATGAAATTGACATTGCACAAAATATAGCTGTGTTACTATATTTAGGAAATAAACAAAACTAGTTGCAATAAATTCTTTTTATTATGAATCCGAATAAGCACATGTACAAGTTTACTATAAGAGCAGGACAGTGTGTTGGCCACAAATTTTCCGTTAATGTGATTAAAACACCACCATAAATACACAATTACTTTTAGAACTTCTGTAATGAAGAAAACAATTAGAACTGCAATGATCATTGCAACTGTATCCTTTGATTTGTCATCCGACATGTAAATGTGTTAGTGATTAACTTGTAGATGATGAATATTGTAGATATCAGCATGACCAAACCACAGCTTGTCAAAAGAATGGTTTGGATCAGGAGATATGTTACAGAGGAGTATTCTAAAAATATCATCACCTCCGGAATGAACAAGACAAACATCTGCGTAATAATAAGTATCGTAATTTCTGTAATCTTGAAATGTTTTATCTGTGTATTTCTCAGACCAAATGCTAAAATGTGGTGACATACCTATTGCTATGGACAAAAGGAGCACATAACACAACTAATTTCAGTTTTTTGTTTGGTCATCTGATTTTTAGTCCAGTTTGGAAAAAGGATGGCTATGACCTTTTGTATCCCGAGACATGTTGTGAGCATTGTTGATACATTGTGGAAGGTGAAGGATAATATTGAGAGATGATGAGAAATAGAACAATACGGATATGGTAAATAACACTTGTAAAGTTCAATGCCGACGAAAAGTAAATAACAAACATATTGGGACTGGAATATTGGTTCAAGACCATAGCACGAAATCGCCGTTAATAAATCAGCTACAGCTAAACCTTGCATAAGTATTGTAGCAGGTGAACGTAAATTTTTACGACAGAGTATAGTAAGTATGACGATGTTCATTCGCATTGATATATAGGATATAACAGAACCAGCACGGTTCATACCCAGTAAATACTTGTGCACTTCAACAACAAAAGTATCAAAATAATCAGTCATTATTTATATCGGCTGATATGTATTTTAGATAAGAATGCTCATCTTATTTTCAATACTCGGACAGCAAAATCAAACATTTATGACAAAGGAACATTAACAAATGACAAGGTAGATAAGCACATTATAATCTCCAATAGTTGCAATTTCAATGACGATATAGTACACATGAACAAAAACGAAACTGTGTCATCCGAGTCTTTTTTTTTTTTTTTTTTTTTAACGTAATAATATCTTTATTGCATATTTGCTGTAACAATTTACTAAGTTTACAACTTGTAACTTAGTATCCCTCATGTTAGTTTACCTAATAGTTTAGGGAAGCACTATTTGGTAAGATATAACTAATTCATAATATTAGTATCTATAGTACAATTGATTTCACAATTATATATTAAAATAAATATTGTAAATACACATACAGATCTTTGTTCAATAATTTCCTTCCCTAATTTTATACATTAACTTTTCCGGAATCTTTTCCGTTATCGATTTTATCAAATGATCTGTATTCCATTGAAAGAAATTGGGCATAGTTAGTGTTGTTTCAACAAGCATGTGCGTTATCGCATTATTGATTGTGTCTAAATATTCTTATATAAACAGGATTTAACTTATTTTATAAAATTTGGTAAGTATGCAATTTTTGTTTAAGTTTCTACTGATCTATTGTATGTCGTCGTGTATATGTATTACACAAGTATAAGTCATTCATTTTAGCGTGCACAATTCACAATTTGTCTACACTAGAATAAATTATTAAATAATCGTGATTACACATGTTTATCTTTTTTTTCCCTATAATGTTTATGAATAAAACAACAATATGTACCATGTCGTTACTTATGCATGGTTGAACATTTTTACAAACATGCCAACATGCATGATTGAAATTGTGAATAAACATGACCATATATGGCTTGTAAACAATTAACAATTGTGTTTACAAATTACTGTTTTTACTTTTTATAAAATAATGTTTCAAACATTTAAATTGATTTAATTCTGATTTTTTTTTAAATCTTCAATGAATCTATTTGTTTTTAGAATTGTCTTACTATTATTTTTGTTATTAAAATTGTTCATTTCAATAATATCTGAAATTTCTTTTTGGAAAATTTTCAAAATGTTTATTTTTTTTGTTTTCTTTTCTGAGACATAATATGCTTTATATAATGAAAAGGATATTATTGTTAGTATGTAGTTAATATCAAAGTATGCTGAGTCTTCAATTTTGTACCCTATTGCTAGATTTTCAAGACTTATAATGTTTTTGTCTATACCTAGGGAGTTCATTAATTTCATTGCTATTTTTAGGAAGTCTGTATTAAATAATCATCCGAGTCTTATTTAGCCATCATTTGTCTGGACGATATACATATTGTATTAACCCTCCCTTTATTTCAAGCTCTAAACTTAAAACAACTCACACACAAGATACATGTGTATATACTCAATGTGATTATTTTACTTGTTTGTCTATCTTATTGATCACTAAATGCCACATTGCAACATAATACTAACCACTAATAATAATATATACGACAAATTTTTTGTCCTTTTGTAAAATAACAATAGTTCACCCATGTGTAAATGAGAATGATACTTTGTTAATTTCGTTTATCCGAAGCACTATTCTGATTTTATTTTCGACAGGAACGCTTTAACCAAAACCATATTGAAAGCCAGGGATGTAGAAAACCTAGATGTAGATATTGAAACCAAGATGGTATAAGTCAAGAGCAAAATTCGTCTATTGATTTTAACATGAAATATCCATTGCTGTTCATTGACTGGAAGGCATACCGTCAAACAAACAGGAAACAACAATTCCAAAATGGCCTTGATAATAAAAATACTATAACCTTGACTTCGCTCATCCGACAGTAAGGATATCCGATACGATGAGCATATCTACATTGTACATAGTTATTGATGTAAATAGATACTATTCTAGAATTTTCAGTATAGCCTTCTTAATATTAATAATATATCTTGGTACCTTTTACAATCTAATAATTTTTTAGTACTCAGCTGTCTAAAAATAATTTTTTTTTTAAATAACTTTCATATTTGAAAAATCAACCGGGATCAAAATGCGAAACCAAACTCTTAACTGTGTATTGCTACCTCAGTGGCGGGTACTTGTGGGAGGATTCGGGGTTTTGAACACCCACAAGAAAATAAATGAAAACGGGACGATTGATTTAAATAAAAGGATGTTCTATATATTGTATATTTTGGTTTATTTCTAAAATCTATACGATGCTTTATTTTTGTCTAGTTTCTTAATCAAAATAATTAAAATGAGAAGATAAATACCTTACAGCTTCAGTTTCCGTCGATGCTGAAGTGTTTAATCTTAGAAAACAAGTTAAGCGTCTTTGACCTACTATAGCTTTTATTCGGATACTCCTCCAATTACAAAGGGAGCATTAGAAAAGAACCCAAGAAGTTGGGTTGCGATAACAAAACAATCCGGATGTTGAACCAGTTTCCATGGTTCGAACCAAAGAATCCGGATAGAACCAAGGTTCAGAACCAAAAATCCAAGATGGAACCAAGGTTTAGAACCAGAGTGCCCGGATAGAACCTAATTGCATTCGGAATTCTCATGACTTGTTATACCTTAAACGTATTTCCAAAATCAATTATTTATGAAGTATATTTATATATTATTATTATGTATGAAATACTTCTAAATACATACACGAAGTTTGTGACGCAATTTCACCAAAAAACAAGACAAAAGACATTTGGTTTTCATTGGATTTATTGAAAGATATATGAAAACAGTTTTAGAAAACATTTATTCCAAAACCAGTTGTTGGCATGACACGGGTTATGTTCTTCTTATATATTTTTTGATGGTATGATACTAAACCCCTAACGGGAAGGATTGTGCCTGATGTTCATATGATGAAATCATAATCTTTCAGTCAGTTTAATTGAAGTCTGGAGCTGGCATGTCAGTTAATTGCTAGTAGTCTGTTGTTATTTATGTATTATTTTCATTTTGTTTATTTTCTTTTGGTTACATCTTCTGACATCACACTCGGACTTCTCTTGAACTGAATTTTAATGTGCGTATTGTTATGCGTTTACTATTCTACATTGGCTAGAGGTATAGGGGTAGGGTTGAGATCTCACAAACATGTTTAACCCCGCCGCATTTTTGCGCCTGTCCCAAGTCAGGAACCTCTGACCTTTGTTAGTCTTGTATTATTTTAATTTTAGTTTCTTGTGTACAATTTGGAAATTAGTATGGCGTTCATTATCACTGAACTAGTATATATTTGTTTATGGGCCAGCTGAAGGACGCCTCTGGGTGCGGGAATTTTTCGCTACATTGAAGACCTGTTGGTGACCTTCTGCTGTTGTTTTTTTCTATGGTCGGGTTGTTGTCTCTTTGGCACATTCCCCATTTCCATTCTCAATTTTATTAGAAAAGGTATGACTTCAAGCGATTGAAATTCTACTTTTGGCCAACGGAGTAGGTCCAGTAAGAGCCGATTTTGGTCACAAATTTCATGTTCATCTAATACAAGATTTTGGACACTTTTCAAACACTTGAGTGTCTATATCAATTGATTCGATAAGTTTATGTGAAAGATTTTACCTGATTTAGTTATTAAAAACGCTCCGATTGAAGCTTAAATATGAAAAATCTGTCAAATATGCCAAAAAACGTCACTTTTCAGATGGGTTTTGTCAAAATTGAAAGTGGCCTTATCCGTGTTCATCCTCAACCTTTATATATGTTATGTATTATCATCAAATACAACTTATATTTCAATATAATGAATGAACACAAATGCGGCCGCTTTCATTCAAGACCGAAACCATCTAAAATTTAATTTTTCAGTAATTTAGCATGACTTAATGATGCTTGTTCCCGATATATGTGCGTTGTATTGTAAAAAAAACAGCGCATATTTATGTAGCAGAGGCATTCTACTTTCCAATAAATAACTGAAAGATTACATTTTCACAATTTTGTAAAACTGCTATATGTTGGGGCC
The DNA here is from genome assembly GCF_965363235.1 of Mytilus galloprovincialis. Lineage (NCBI taxonomy): Eukaryota > Metazoa > Mollusca > Bivalvia > Mytilida > Mytilidae > Mytilus > Mytilus galloprovincialis. The sequence continues at coordinate 4,423,854 of NC_134844.1, forward strand.
AAAGCGGGATCTTACTGAACCTACTCCCTTTGGGGAAATATGTGACACCTTAAAAGTGTTTGTAAACATTACATTAATTTCTAGACCGATGACAAGTCTTTTTTTTTGTCCATCTGATGAGTTAAGCCTTTTTCAACTGATTTTTATAGTTCATTATTATGTTGTACTATTATACCACTGTCACAGGCTACATGAGGGTTGGGATCTCGCTAACATGTTTAACCCCGCCACATTATTTATGTATGTTCCTGTCCCAAGTCAACAGCCTGTAATTCAGTTGTTGTCGTTTCTTTATATGTTATATATTTGTTTTTCGTTCATTTTTTTTTATATAAATAAGGCCGTTAGTTTTCTCGTTTGAATTGTTTTACATTGTCTTATCGGGGCCTTTTATAGCTGACTATGTGGTATGGGCTTTGTGCATTGTTAAAGGCCGTACGGTGACCTACAGTTGTTAATGTCTGTGTCATTTTGGTCTGTTGGGGATAATTGTCTCATTGGCAATCATACCACATCTTCTTTTTTATATTAGCTGTAAGAATAGTACGCAGAGTCAAACAGAAAATAGTCCATAAAACATGTAAAAAATAATCTTGGTGTTCTTATAAACCATCTTTGAAGGCTAAATTAGTACTCAGCTGTCTAAAAATGATTTTTTTTTCATGATAACTTTCGTGTTGTGTCGTTGTTCTCCTCTTATATTTAATGCGTTTCCCTCAGTTTTAGTTTGTTACCCCGATTTTGTTTTTTGTCCATGGATTTATGAGTTTAAACAGCGGTATACTACTGTTGCCTTTATTCATATTTGAAAAATCCACCGGGATCAAAATGCGAAACCAAACTCCTAACTGTGTTTTGCTACCTCAGTGGCGGGTACTTGTGGGAGGATTCGTGGTTTTGAACACCCACAAGAAAATAAATGAAAACGGGACGATTGATTTAAATAAAAGGATGTTCTATATATTGTATATTTTGGTTTATTTCTAAAATCTATACGATGCTTTATTTTTGTCTAGTTTCTTAATCAAAATAATTAAAATGAGAAGATAAATACCTTACAGCTTCAGTTTCCGTCGATGCTGAAGTGTTTAATCTTAGAAAACAAGTTAAGCGTCTTTGACCTACTATAGCTTTTATTCGGATACTCCTCAAATTTGAACGGGAGCATTCGAAAAGAACCCAGATGGTACCAAGAAGTTGGGTTGCGATAACCAAACAATCCGGATGTTGAACCAGTTTCCATGGTTTCGAACCAAAGAATCCGGATAGAACCAAGGTTCAGAACCAAAATCTAAGATGGAACCAAGGTTTAGAACCAGAGTGCCCGGATAGAACCTAATTGCATTCGGAATACTAATGACTTTTTATACCTTAAATGTATTTCCCAGATCATTTATTTATTAAGTATATTTATATATAATTATATTTTGAAGCTAAGTTGACACAAACTCCTGTGAATTCATCATCATTCATACGATACTTTTTTTGTGGTTGTCATGGGTATTGATAGAAATGCAAATTCACACGTGCAACGAAGTGCAAATTTACCTTAGATTTTAATCTAGATTTTCCTATTTATTTATATTGTAGTCCTGTAGTGTTGTGTTGCCATTTTAATGTTATATTTCACATGGCCATAAAAGAGAGAGGTTTGGCATGCCACAAAACCAGGTTCAACCCACCTTTTTGTCCGTTAAAATTGTCCTGTACCAAGTCAGCAATATGGACATTGATATATTATAGTTCGTTTCTGTGAATTACATTTTAACGTTGTGTTTCTGTTGTGTCGTTTATTTTCTCTTATTTTTGAGTGTGAATTCACATTACTATAAGACGTGTCACGGTACTTATCTATCCCTAACTCATGTATTTGGTTTTGATGTTATATTTGTTATATTTGTTATTCTCATAGGATTTTGTCTAATGCTTAGTCCGTTTCTGTGTGTGTTACATTTTAAAGTTGTGTCGTTGTCTCCTCTTATATTTATTGCGTTTTCCTCAGTGATAGTTCGTTACCCCGATTTTGCTTTTTGTCCATGGATTTGTGAGTTTTGAACAGCGGTATACTACTGTTGCCTTTATTTGGCATACCAAGGAAAAGAAAGATCCACTAAATTACACTTGTTACAACTCAACTCAATCCGAGAAAATAAATGAATCCACAGTAGCTATAACTAACACTTTAATCTACCTTAAACCAGAGGTTTATCAAGTAGTATAAACTATGAAATCCGGGTCTAAACTATAATTTAGCAAATATACATTAAACAGTTTACTACATAATGAACGTGTGTACATCAAGCTAGAGGACCAAAAACTACTTGAAACAAATCAAAATGGTTACATGTTACAAGAGCAGACTTAAAGACTAAAGTTACGACTAAAATATGTTTAGATATAGCTTCTTACATCAGTGACCGCCGTGTTAAAAAAAAACACTTGCTAGACCATACTAAGCCTAATGTCAAGATTATCTTTTTCACGGTTTGACAGTAATGACAGAATATTTTCAGGGTGCTGTTGACTAAGGGGATCAGTTTCACACAGATCTAAAGTTGAGTGGAAGTCATGAACCTTATTCTCACATGGACAATCCTATTTAGTCGTAAGATTGTTTGTGAAATTGATCATTGATGTTTGTTAACATTGATAAATAAAAACAACAGCAGTATACCGCTGTTTGAAATTTATAAATCGATTGAGAAAAAAACAAATTAGGTTACTGATAACTAAAACTGAGGGAAACATATCAAGTATAAGAGAAGAACTACGATACAACAGAAACACAAAATAAAATGTAACACACACAGTAACGTACTATGATAAAACAATGGCCATTTTCCTGACTTTATGCAGAACGTTTAAAGAAAAAAAGAGTGGGTCGAACCTGGTATGCGTTTTAATGGCAATGTTAAATATAACATTTAAATGACAACATTACATGACAGGACTACAGTACAAGAAAATGCAAAAACATTCAGGACGAAGAAATACACAAATAAACAGAATTTTGGGGCCCTTTATAGCTTGTTGTTCGGTGTGAGCCAATGCCCCGTGTTGAAGGCCGTAAATTGACCTAGAATGGTTACTTTTATAAATTGTTATTTGGATGGAAAGTTGTCTTATTTGGCACACTCACCACATCTACCTATATCCAATTACAATAGGACATTTCAACATGCTTATAGTTATCAAAGGCACCAGGCTTATAATTTAATGCACCATACGTGCGTTTGGTCTACATAAGACTCAGCAGTGACGCTCAGATCAAAATGGTAAAGAAAGCCAAACAAGATTTAAGTTGAAGATCATTGGTGAGCAATAAGTCTAAAAAGTGGTGACAAATACGGCTAATGATATCTATGCCTTGGATAAGAAAATCCTTAGTATTTAGTATAATTCGTACTTTTACAAACAGTAAATGTATATAAATTACCATATAATTGATGTTTAAGTCAACATCGAAGTGGAGAGATACCACAGAATAAAAATAAACACGTAAAACAAAAAACGAAAGCACACAGAATAGAACAAAATAACCTTGCATTGTCACCTACAGAATAACGCTACGCTACAAAATGAAGTCACAGGTAAAAGTAACGTCACGATAATTTTCGAAAAGATTGATATAGTTGAAAATCTGGTTTGTAATTATGGCATGAAATAATCAAATCATTGACCAAGAAAATTCTTTATTTTTGTAAAGCATGTGAGTGATTGATAACAAATTACATAATGTCTTATATAAAAAGCTATTGTATTTAGTCAATAAATCAAATGTCATAAATTTGACTGAAGGATGTTCGCTTGTCATGTTTCAGATTTTCGAAATCCTTTGGTTTTTTTTCAATTTGAATGCCTTACAACATTTTGTCATATAAAATCTTTGTCAATTTTTTTTATAATTTTTGAGAATTGTGACTCGTTAATGATAAATCTATAAAAAATCAAGAGAGAATATTTTCCAGAAAATATTTCAGTGATTATTATCTCGAAAACAAGCACACGGACCTATATATTTTATTTGCTATTTTGGTTCCTTTATTAATCCCCTATCAGTATATATTAGTGTTATGAAAAGCTTGATACTTTGAAAGGTAGCGAACTTCCTTAAATAATAGATAAGCATAATCTAATTCATAATAAATACAAAAAATGTGTTATTATGGAAATTAAATAAAAAACAAATCAGTATATAAAATCAATATAGTCAATTAATCAAACGTAATATTTGTTTATTTAAAAAAAAAAGGTACCATGACTTCTTTATAAATAAAGCAGCATACTGCATACGCATAATTGAGAGACATGAAGGACATAAAAAAACTACAGAATCCGTGCTATCAATATCATCTATATTTGAATAAATATTTTCATTTTGTTTAAAGACTCAAGTCTTCAGTTTTTATTAACCGTCCATTTAAATCAGAAATGTCCCATCCTCATCTATTTCTTTCAAAACCCAATGTTTAAATAAACGGTCTTCTAAATAATAATAAAGCGATATTAGAAGACAATAATTGTATGAAATGTGTACCAGTATTGTCATGTAAAATTGGAAAAAAACGGTGTCCTTTTCATGTTTAGAAAAACAAAGACACAATAGTTTCATTTTATTTTGTAATTGTTACAACTAAAGTTTTGGTTAAAGAAAAAGATAAAGATTTTTTAAAATTGTAATTTTGAGAGTGATCTCTCTTTCGTGAGACATTCATAACAATGCATACTTCCTATGATCAGAGAGGTATTTTAAAAGAAAGGTAATGTTTTATTCATTAACCAGGAAGTGGGGAATCTACCAAAATATATTATCAAATCTTGTAAAATTAAGGCGTTTAATCTCTTTTGTTTGTTGGTATATGTATGGTTTTAAAAAAAAAACCATTAATACAGAACTCTTAGTTTAATGTTTTTTGTCTGCTATATTAACGATAATAAGCATTACACTTTTAGATATTTTAGATAAAAACAGTTTTACACATATGGCTTCAAATTCAAATTTAACCAAAACACTTTTCATTTTTTTAAGAAAGTAGAGAAAAAGTATTTTCATTTTATTTTGACACATTGATTTTCAATAAGTAGCCTGACAATCAGCATTAGATTCAAACCTGTGATTACATAAGTAATGTGTAGCCATCTTGGATGTGTCCTGATCGTAAGAAATTACTATACTGAACTTAGTACTTAGTTATCGCTAGTGCATAAAATCTTTTACAACAAATGACTCTCACACAAAAAACATAAGATGCGTAACCATGTATTTTATAGTCAAACGCAGTAACGAAATATACTTAGTATTATTATTTATATAAAAAAAAATGTTTCTTAAAACTAGTTAAATATTTTCATAAAACGAACGATACTAAGTGCTTTCATAAAACGAACGATACTACTAGTAAGTGCTTTCATAAAACAAGCTATATTAAATATTTTCATAAAAGAGCTACACTAAGTGTGTTCATAAAACCGAGCGGTACTAAGATTGTAGTACAAACTAGCTATACTAAATATTTTCTTAAAACAAAAAAAAGTTATATTTAGTATTTACATATACAAAGTATTTTTTTATATAAACTAGCTATACTAAGAATTTCATAAAACTATACATACTCAGTATGTTCATAAAAACAATCTATACTTATTATTTTCATAAAACAAGTTTAACTAAATTTGTTTTATAAAACATAATTCATTAAGTGTTGTCACAAAAACCAACTTGTGTACATGTAACTGGTTAATTAGATTAATCAGACTGTTTTATCAAATATTTCATGTGAGTGCTTACCAATGTTTCAACATGGCCATTTAACGAGAGAGAAAAGAATTACAATTGAATTTCAAAGATATTTTGTAAAAGCGAGACTTAAAATTTGATTTCCAAATTTTATCTTATATGATTTCATTAATTGCGTTGTTTCACCAAAAAGTGTTTTTATATATGTACTTGCTATCCACAATAGTTATGAAGTCCTCGCATCCATGATGGTCATTTTCAATAGAGTGTATATATGTCGTTTGTATGAAACGCCTTTCTAGATATTGTTTCTTGTTTATTTTAGGAACGATTATATCTAAACATTCAAATGAATTTCTTAAGAAAAAACGTAAAAATGTTAAAAGCTTGATGTCTAAAAGGAACATAAAAGTCACAACCAAACTAATTTTAACTGAGAAATAAATTTTAAAAATATTCTTAATTTTCACGGGGGATAATAACATAAACAAACTTCACATTGCGACATATTAATAAGTAATGAATAAAATCACGAATTAAAGGATAATACATGTATAAGCTTACTATGAAAGCTTTTTTTTTCAACTTCAGATACTTTATTTCACTATAATAGTTGTTAACAAATCCCCTTGATGTTACAACAATGGCACTAAGGTTTTGCCCTGTATGGTTAATTACCAATAAAACCAGGGGATTTCATTGGCAAACTTTTTATAATTCTACATAGTATTGCGTGTTAGTTACAATTTACAGAGTAATAGCTGTCTACAACATGTGTGCATAACTTTACTTAACAATGAAAATGAAGACGGAACTTTGACCGTTTTTTGTTTAGCTTTTAGTTTCTGATTAATCGAAAGTGAGAGAGCATGGTTTCGATCAGATCAAGAGGTCAGTATAATTGAATTATGATTGGTTTTTAGATAGTATCTTAGCATTCAAATACACTTTACATTGAATAATATAATATATCTGATATTCAAACAAAAAATTAAAGAGCAATTTTGTTTAGAAATTTTTCTTCTTTTTATTTCAATGAAATTTTTGTGATTCTCAAAAATGTAGGTCAATCAAATGTAAACAAGACAGACAGAGAATCAAATTTCTAAAATATTTCTTTGAAATTTTCTCAAAAAGGAATTTTCCGGATGATATAAAATTTGTGTATCAATTTCGTTTTTTAGGACTGACATCATATTCACATATTTGGTTCTCTTTTCTGATAAATAAAAGCATTTATAAATCACAAAGCAAACAATTGTTATAATATGTTAATATGCTTACTATGAAAGCAGGAAGTTATCCCCTTCCGTTATCGTTACTATCTCAGTTGTACGGCTTTGTCCTGGTTGGTCTGTCGTATTCATCTCTACCTCAAGTGAACGGCTTTGTATTGGTTGTTTAGACGTGTTCATCTCTATCTCATGTGAACGGCTTCGTCCTGTTTGTTCTATCGATTTCCTGTCTACCTCATGTGTACAGCTTTGTCCTGTTTGTTCTATCGATTTCCTGTCTACCTCATGTGTACAGCCTTGTCCTGTTTGTTCTATCGATTTCCCGTCTACCTGATGTGTACAGCGTTGTCCTGGTTGTTTCGACGTATACATCTCTATCTCAGGTGAACGGTTTTGTTTTGGTTGTTCCAACGTATTTATGCGTTCCTTATGTGTACGGCTTTGTCTTGGTTGTTCTATCGTATTTATCTCTACCTCATGTGTACGGCTTTGACCTTGATGTTCCGACGTATTCATCTCTATCTCATGTGAACGGTTATGACCTTGGTGTTCCGACGCATTCATATCCATCTCATGTGAAAATTGACCTTGGTGTGCCGACGTATTCATCTTTACCTCATGTGTAAGACTTTGACCTTGGTATTCCGACGTATTCATCTCTATCTCATGTGAACAGTTTTGGTCTTGCTGTTCCGACGTATTCATCTCTACCTCATGTGAACGGTTTTGTTCTGGTTGTCCCGTCGTATTCATCTCTATCTCATGTGCATGTCTATGTCCTGGTTGTACCGTCGTATTCATATCTATCTCATGTGCATGTCTATGTCCTGGTCGTTCTGTTGTAATCATCCCTGTTAGTTGTGTTCTATCAAGTCTAGTTTCCCTTATTTGGTTCATTTGATCCTTGTGTGTACAGCGGGTAATGATTTTCTTGAGGAGCAAAACGATTTCATTCCTCATTTTTGTTGACATCATAATATAGATGATAAAATTTGACATACAACCTATAATTGTAAATAGCCTTATACCTTCCATTAGCATAGGGAAAATGAAATATCCAGAATAATCATTGTAACTTATAAGCGGATCTATAAAATACTCCAGCCACAATGACATTGCATATTCATACCTTTGTATCAGCACCACTCTCCATGGAAAGTCGATCATATAATGACCGTAAAGGTATTCAAACCACCACCCCACGGACACAAATACTTTTGGAACTTCTGTAATGATGAATATCATTAAAAGTAAAATAACCATTGCAACTGATCTTCTTTCTTGTCTCCTTTGATTTGTCATCCGACCCCCGAACTTGTTAGTGATTAACTTGTAGACGATGAATATTGTAGATGTCAGCATTACTAGACAACAGCTTGTCAAAAGAACGGTTTGGATCAGGAGATATGTTACAGATGAGTATTCTACTATCCCATTACCTCCGGAATAAATAAGACAAAGATTATCACCTAAAGAAGAATCGTCAACACTCTCAGACCAAATGCTGAAATGTCGTGGAATACCTATTGTTATGGACAATAAGAAACAAATAACACAACAAATTGCAGCTCTTTGTCTGGTCAGCTCATTTTTAGTCCAAACTGGAAAAAGGATGGCTATGACCTTTTGTATCCCGAGACATGTTGTGATCATTGCTGATACATTGTGGAATGTGAAGGATAATATTGAGAGATGAGAAGAAATAGAACAATACGGATATGGTAAATAACACGCGTAAAATGCATCAAATCGATGGCAAACATATTGTGACAGGAATATTGGTTCAAGTCCATAGCACGAAATCGCCGTTAATAAATCAGCTACAGCTAAACCTTGCATGAGTATTGTAGCAGGTGAACGCAAAGCTTTACGACAGAGTATAGTAAATATGACGATGTTCATAAGCATTGATATATAGGATATAACTGAACCGGCACGGTACAAATCTAGTAAATTCTTGTCCTCATCTACCACAAAATTATCATGAAAATCAACCATTATTTATATCGGATGATTTGCGTTGTAAATAAGAATGCACATCTATTTTCTTGCTCGGACATCAAAATTAAACATTTGACAAAGGATTAACAAATGAGAAGGTAAATAGGCACATCATAATTTCCAATAGTTCCAATTTCCATGACAATATGATACACATGAACAAGTAGATATTTCGTCATATGAGTCTTAGCAATCCATAGTTATTCTGGGCGGACGTTTTAATGAATACGGACGATATACAGCTTTATTTCAAGCTCTTTAAAATGATTCACAAACTGGAAGTGTTTATATTCATTTGATAATTTTTACTGGTTTAAAATTCTAAGTGACATGAATATCTCATTGAAATCACCAAATGCCATATTGCAACATAATACCAACCACTAATATCAATATATATGACAACTTATTTGTCCTTTTGTAAAATAACAATAATTTACCCATTGGTAAATGAAAATGACACTTAATTTTGTGTTTCCAAAGTACTTTTTTGATTTTATCTTCAACAGGAATGATCAAACCAAAACATTTTGAAAGATAGAGATGTATAAAATATAATCACGTGAAAGTCATGTTACCAAAAGGGTATCAAAGAATAGCCAAATCTGTCTAATGATTGTAACATGAAATATCCATTGATGTAAAGTTTGGACTATTTTAAATCTTGGTCTATTTCTGAAATAAATTTTTACATACTTTTGATTTTTTAACCCTGTATTCTTACATTGCACATGAGAAATTTTAAATTTGTTTGTATAAAAATTGAACGACAAATATATGTGAAGTATAAACTTTTCTGACGTCAGACACGCGAATCAATGAATGTGTTTGTAGATAGATGTTTTTGTGTTCTGTTAAATTGTTCCTTTTAAAATTGTTACACGATGATGACTGCTGTACCCATATTTTGACTATTTTACTTATTATGTCTGTTTAGTTCACGCATCATTTTAAATATAACGGAATTTGATAAGACTGTCATCAACGTGAGAGGTTTAGTGCTATAAAACCAGGTTTAATCCAACATTTTCTACATTTGAAAATGCCTGTACCAAGTCAGGAATATGATAGTTCTTGTCCATTCGTTTTTGATGTGTTTTGTCATTTGATTTTGGACTTTTCGATTATATTTTCCTCTGAGTTCAGTATCTTTGCGATTATACCTTTTACATGACGGCATACAGTCAAATAAACATGAAACAACAATCTTAAATTGCCTAGGTAATAGAAAATCTGCGAACCGGACCTCGCTCATCCGACATTAAGGATGTATTAAGGTGAGGTTTTGAAATAAGTGTCAAATGTTCGGGCTCCTTGGTGATTTTCCATACGATACAAAGTAAAATATTTTGTCCCATAACACATATTTATCTTTAAACATACAACTTAATAGCTCATAAAAGACCATTGACAAAATTTAAGCAAATTTTCTTTCTTTTGATTTGAGACCAAAACAATACCAATGCAAATATAAGGTAAAAGTCCGAGTGAGCCTTTTCCCAACATATTTTATAAATCAAATATCTTGAAAAAAGAAGCTCCATGACCTATCAATATTTTTCGCTTATTTTGATTCTTAACTAATACTCTTCCAGCTTAAAGTATCAATTTTGAATTCTTGATTTATTCAATTTCATCTTAGATCACCTAAGTACACCCTTCAGAGCATACGATACGATGAGCGTATCTACCTTGTACATAGTTAATGTTGTAAATAGATACTCCCCTGTCCCAAGTCAGGACCCTCGGGCCTTTGTTAGTCTTGTATGATTTTAAATTTTAGTTTCTTGTGTATAATTCAGAGTTTAGTATGACGTCCATTTTCACTGTACTAGCATGCATTTTTATAAGGGGCCAGCTGAAGGACTCCTCCGGGTGCGGGAGTTTCTCGCTACATTGAAGACCCATTGGATGCCTTCGGCTGTTGTCTGCTCTATGGTCGGGTTGTTGTCGCTTTGACACATTCCCCATTTCCTTTCTCAATTTTACTATTTTAGAGTTTGTTTTCGGAAAAGTATTAATTTTAAGAAATTATTTTTATTATGTACTACAGATCTGGTACTCTCTGTAAAGTCAAACTTGTAATGTTCAACTAAGGTCAATAACGTACAGAACTTACTAAATATTTATTTTTCGTACTTGAGAAACGACTAACTGCTTAGTAAACGTCTTAGGAAACTGCTTCCTTGATTGTAACATGAAATATACATTGCTGTGCAGTTACATGACGACATACAGTTATACAAATACGAACACCTTGCCTACAAGGTAATATAAAACTTGACTTCTCTCATCCGACATTGATATGTGCTGAAGACGAGTGACCATGTAGATATGTATGTGAATTGATACATAGCATACATTAGTCGACACTTACTTGAAATATTGTAAGTGTAAGGTTCTCTACAATTCCCAAACACTCTTGAAATAACCCATTACACCGTGTAGAACGCCACATGCGGGGGTGTCGGCTATGTTTGACATGGGGTGGCAATTTTGAAGCGACGAAAAAGTAACAAGGTAAGTTCAAGCATCAAAATTTCTCATTTCTAGAACTCTCAGTACCATATAATGTATTGCACGGAAGGAACCGCAACATAATCTATTTCCTGAAAGCAGAAGCCGTTGTTTTCAGTGCTCAGTTTTCTCAAACAACTCGCCCTAGTTTTCCGTGTTGCAGATTCTGAGGCATTATATGCAAATTTCGGTATCAAAAACTACTTTACACAGCCATCAACCGTATCATTTATATAGAATTGTATTTCCTCTCATTGACTTATACCAAATACCAGTTTCTTAGTTAAAATTAATTGGTTTTAAAACTGTTATTCATCAAAATATAAAGTGTCGCTCGGGGTGTCAGATTTTGCGTCGCAAGGGGTAGAGGCTTGTCATAAAAAATAATATTAGTCTTCATATGATACATTTTATTTCAAACACATCTACTTTACCATGACAAAACAAGGATTTTTCATTTTGCCTGTTTTTGGTCTTATGAAATATATGCTTTTGATTTCATTCACATCTACTTTACCATGACAAAGTAAGGGTTTTTCATTTTGCCTGTTTTTGGTCTTATAATAGTTATCAAAGGTACCAGGATTATAATTTAGTACGCCAGACGCGCGTTTCGTATACATAAGACTCATCAGAGACGCTCATATCAAAATATTTATAAAGCCAAACAAGTACAAAGTTGAAGAGCATTGAGGATCCAAATTCCAAAAAGTTGTGCCAAATATATCTAAGGTTATCTATGCCTGGGTTAAGAAAATCCTTAGTTTTTCGAAAACATGTGCTTTTGATTTCATTCATAGTAAAAAAATGGCTTAAAATATTTAGTTTTCAAGCTGGTAAACGATTTCTTTTCCTTTTCAATCACTATCATGGTAAAAAATGTCAAGGCTATGGCTCAATAAACCAAAACATCATAAAATAGTCCTCAATATAAGATATGCCCGAAGCCTCCACCAGCCAAAATGCATCATAGTTCATCACCAGGTTCATCTAAAAAGCACTCGTGCACGACGCAAAAATCCATTACTCCTAAAGATTTAGAACACTCTCTTCAATGAAACACTCACCGGCATCTTTTTCAGCGAATGACAACACAACTTCAAGTAATCCTGAAGACGATGATACTACAATTGTCAATGAGAAAACAACGACTTGTACACAAATATACAACGGAACAGGTTTACAATAAAAAAATGATTTAAGACAGTTATTTCGTTCGTAATCGCCCAGCTAGAATTATCCGTTTTCTGTTACACATCTATCATTTCATATCTACTTTGAAGGTCTACTCTGACTATATACATATCTCTAAATGAACCGGAATTGAATAAAATTTGAAGAATTTGATGTAACCTGTGTTTTTTTAGGTTAAATTTCTGTTACATTTATGTTCATATTTGTGTAGGTGTGTTTGAATTTAAAAAGTATCAGATAGAGATCGATTTATAAGAAAATGTATTCTTTTTTTATGACAAGCCTCTACCCCTTGCGACGCAAAATCTGACACCCCGAGCGACACTTTATATTTTGATGAATAACAGTTTTAAAACCAATTAATTTTAACTAAGAAACTGGTATTTGGTATAAGTCAATGAGAGGAATACAATTCTATATAAACGATACGGGGGATGGCTGTGTAAAGTAGTTTTTATACCGAAATTTGCATATAAAGCCTCAAAATCTGCAACACGGAAAACTAGGGCGAGGTGTTTGAGAAAACTGAGCACTGAAAACGACTGCGTCTGCTTTCAGGAAATATATTATGTTGCGGTTCCTTCCGTGCAATACATTATATGGTACTGAGAGTTCTAGAAATAAGAAATTTTGATGCTTGAACTTACCTTGTTACTTTTTCGTCGCTTCAAAATTGCCACCCCATGTCAAACATAGCCGACACCCCGCAAGAGGCGTTCTACACGGTGCATTAACTAGTACTCGTGTTACCTGCTAAAGGGCATCATTTTACAATACTGCAAATATGTGCAACATTTGATGTCATGTTGCAGATATTGGTTTTTTAAATGTTTTTATGTACCTGTGTTCGTTTGTTTAGATATTCAAATCATAAAAATTTACGCTATGGTGACTCAATACATTAAAGGAACCGTTTTAACAAGGATGATCCTTATACCATTTTCACCGTTAGTCGTTAGAGTTTTTGTGAAACTGATCATTCGTATTAGTGTACATTGACAAACCATGAAATAATCAAATATTTGACCAAGAGTAGTCTTTGTTTTAGTAAAGCATATGATAAATTGATAAAACTACTTATAAAAATATAAAATTAATATATATGACAACTTATTTGTCCTTTTTCAAAATGGAAAATTTTACCCATTAGTAAATGAAAATGACACTTTATTAATTTCGTGGCCCTGAGGCACATTTCTGATTTTATCTTCAACAGGAACGCTGGGGATATTTTAAAACCTTAACAAATGATAGGTCATGTTACTAAGAGTGTACGTGTATAAACCATAGCAAAGTTCGTCAAATGATTAATATTGTAACATAAAATAGCCATTGATATTAATTAAAATGACAGCGTACAAACAGGATCACCCCTTGAATGATTGCCTAGGTAATAGAAAAAGTCCTGACTTTGATTTCGCTCATCCGACATCAAGGGCATACGATTAGATGTGGATATCTATCTTGTTAATAGATTTTGAGTTTTCAGAACAGTCTTCGTAATATATATATATATAACATATTTTGGTACTTTTGTAAAATTGTGTTTATTATATATCATGTACCTTCAAATTGCATGACATTGTTAAGAGGAACCAGTTCTGACAAGTTTTATTAATGCGTTCTGATATATTTCGTATTTCAGATTGAACATTCTCTGTAAAGTCAAGTTGATGATGAACAGCTCAGGAAAACGTCGTACAGTACTCGCAGGAATACATGAGATATCGCTTATAAGATTCTGAAATTTGTTTACAGTACTTTTTATTTGAGAAACGACTGTAAATTTCCTCCATGATCGTAAATGCAATATACATTGCTGTGCACTTACATGACGACATACAGTCATAGGAACAACTATCCCGAATTTGTCTACTGGGTAATAAAAAAATCAGAATTTATCTTTTTTAATCCGACATTGATGCATGCTGCAGATGCGCATCCACATGGATGAATAAAAACACAGCAACGCCCAGTCAACAGTTGCCTCAAATTTAAAACATGGCATATTGAAAGTGTAAGGCCTCTGCAGATCAAAAAACTTTTGCAAAAACCATTTTTTTTTATTAAAACTCATGTTACGACTTAAGAAATTTCGAATTACGATAATTCATACAAAAACATATTTTTACCCAGGATGAGATTTTGGCGAATCAAATTTCCTTCATGGCTTCAATAAACATTAAATTAAATAGCGAATCGGGGGACATACCTTGTTTTTATTGAATACCTAGCCTTCATGTAATAATGTATATACAACGGTGCATTGCCGGCTCATCTATATATTCGACGAAAGAATTGCCCAGAAGCTTGGTAAAGATTCTATAAGCAGTGAAAAAAGGGTAAACAGAAATATTGTGAAACTGTTTACTCGCGTAGTGGTATTAACCATATGCTGATTCCATAATAACTCTAAAGTATATCTCCATCTTTCTCTGAAATGAGTTCTATCACAACTTTTGATTTTTTAACCGTGTATACCACCAATCCCTAGGTGAATTTGAAAACTCGTCTAAAATAAATACACAACAATGCTTTTCAACATATAAATGGAAGCATACGCTTTAAATTTATAACGTTGTGCAACAATACGGCATATTCTGTTAATAGTGAACAAAAAGGCAAAATATGCTATTGTAACAAGTGATCAGTGTGCTAGAGTTTCTTATTGGCATCATACTTAATGAATTTGGAGGTCGTTTTTTTCAACAAATTTGTAACATTCTTATGGGAACGAACTGTGCGTCTCTCCGTGCCGAACACTTCTTATTTTCATATGAGTCAGAGTTCCTCCAGCCACTTGTCAAAAATAATTCAAAGAAGTCAGATCATTTAATTTCACATTCAGATATATTGGTGATGTTCTTTTTATAAGCAATCCACACATTTCTGATTGGGTTCCATTCATTTATTTTCCAGAACTAGAGAATCAAAGAATTATCAGACATTGCTTGATTTGACCCATTTTTGACTTGTTCTTCGATTTTCACATAAACGGTCACCTCAGTACAATATCACCTACCTTAATAGCAAAATATTAAATACCTAGATATGGAATATACTTTCTCCATCGATTTTTTTTTATTCAGGAGTTTGCAGCTGCTACGCAGACGTTGTAAAACATCAGAAGAGTATAAGAAGAAATTTGATGAACCAGAGGTATGTAAAATAAAGTCTCGTTTTTTTTTGTAAAAGTTCACTAAACGATTTGACGACCTTGTTTATAAATATTCAGTATTAACTTCACCAATCATACACGGCGGTCTTTAAGTATAGATTCTATGTACTGACGTTGTTTATAATCTTAATAACGTGTTATCGTATTCTTGTATTTGTCTTTGTGAATAATAACTTTAACCGTTTATTCACATCTGGTAGGATCAATTTGACGTGGCTCCGTACTGATACATCCCGTCATTGTGTAATTGTCCTATGGTATTTTTTTGGTTTTTGTATTCTTGTCTTTCTTTTGTTCACATCTTAGTTTTTTACAGTGATTAAGTTCATTACACAATGAAGACTGCTGTATCTCTATTTGTTACATTGTTACCTACGCTGTCTGTTTGTTTTGTTCACACATCGTTGTCAATTTAATGACATTTGATGCGATTGTAACACAAGTAAGATGTTTAGCGAGCTTTACAACCAGGTTTAATCCACCATTTTGTCCATCAGGTAATGCCCGAAATGTTATAGTTGTGTTCCATTTGTATGATGTGTGAGAACTTTTGGTTTTTTTTTTCCTATTTGCTTAGGGACTATCTGTTTAGCATTTTCGTCGGAGTTCGGTAACTTTGATATTTTACTATTGTTCTTCCCTATCGTTTCACCGAAAGAAGAACCGACTGAATGAGTCATTTGCTTATAGGTATGGGTACATTACTTGCCAATCAAAGTTAAAACAACAAGGGATCATTTAATCATTAAAGCCATACTCTGTAAATATCACTAAAATAAAATCTCTTATTCTCTATATAACATTATGTTTAAATCTTCCTGCCGTGAACACGTACAGTTACTCTTCCTCTTATTTAACAAATGAAATACACGATAACACATTATTTATAAAGTTACTGAACAGTTTTAGGTGGACATGTAATAACTATAAATATATTTAAAAATTAAAATCAAACATCGTATAATACTTTAGTACTTGAATGATTGCAATCATAACACTTTTGAATTAAATAATGTATACTATATGTTTGGTTCAATTGAAATTGTATTATTGGTCTCGATACTTCAAAAGGTTCCGTTAAATCATCAATCGCTCGCCTAAAAATCGGCATTCTTATCCGCTATAGCAACCAGTAAAGCTAGCCATGGATCGATAAGAAATTATGAATTCTTCTAGAAAATCTCCCGACCAACATTTCCAATAATTTATAAATGACGAGGCATTATACATGTAGTTTTAGAGGGGAAGAATTTAAAAAGCTGGACGAATTAGTATTAAGAATTGTCTCTGACGGAACTGTTTTATATTTTATCAGAACGAAGCAAAACAAATGTAGATACTCGTCCATTTTTTTTGTCTGCAAAGTTTGGTTCAATTTGATCCAGACGTTTTAGTATGTGAGGAAAAGTATAATATCAACAATGCCGAACTCCGAGGAAAATCAAAAACGGAAAATTCCTCATCAAAATTCGAAATCAAAAGCTCAAACACATCAATCAAGTGGATAACAAGTGTCATATTAATGACTTGGTACATGCAGTTTCTTATGTAGTTTCACTTGTAAGACAATCTCGTAATTTGATTTCCTATTGAAATATTAGTGCAACTGGACCCGCCAAGATTACCAACCGACGCAGCTTGATAAGAACGATATGAGGATTGTTTTAAGGAATTTCCCAATAATCAATCATATAAATTTTGAAACGATTTCGCCTTTCAGTTTCTTCGGAGAAAACAATGATTAATGAGACCTGGTCGTAGACGGTTCTCTAAACAATACTCCTTCAAACTAAGGTTCAGTTGAATCGGGAATTTTCAAAGTAGTCTAGACCACAAACTAAAGCTTTCCAGAAAATAAAATGTTACTATTGCCAAAATTGAGGTCAAGATAATTGTCACTTTAATTGTTTGGAAGTTTTGGTCCTTGCGATATTGACAAATGCCGGTACCCTATACAATTATGGCCCGTATTAAAGGTGAATATCAAAAATTGACAACACGAGAAGGTTATTTCACTTTGCGCTGGCCCTCAGTGAAATAACCTTTTAGGGTTGACAAATTTGAATAGTAATCGCTTCTAAGTTTGTTTTATTATACCGTACCAACAATGAAAAAGCCTTTGGAATCATCGAAAAGAACTGACCTTACTTTCGTAAAAAAAATCACAAGCTGACATTCGAAAATACATTAGTGTCTTAGAATTTCTGTCATGTTCAACAAAAGCAGCATCTTTTTGTAAAATATTGATGGCCCTGAAAAAGGGCGGTTTCTAAATAAGACATATCAATGGTACTTTTAAAGCCTTATTTCCTCGATGGGCTTCTTGAAAAATAGTTATCAAAGGTACCAGGATTATAATTTAAAACGCCAGACGCGCCTTTCGTCTACATAAGACTCATCAGTGACGCTCATATCAAAATAGTTAAAAAGCCAAACAAGTACAAAGTTAATGAGCATTGAGGACCCAAAATTTCAAAAAGTTGTGTCAAACATGGCTAAGGTAATCTACTCCTGGGATAAGAAAATCCTTAGTATATCGAAAATTCAAAGTTTTGTAAACAGGAAATTTATAAAAATTACCATATAAATTAAATTGATATTCATGTCAACACCGAATTGCCGACTACTGGGCTGGTGATACCCTTGGGGATGAAACGTCCACCAGCAGTGGCATCGACCCAGTGGTGTTAAATAGTTATCAGGGTACCAGGATTATGATTTAATACGCCAGACGCGCGTTTCGTCTACATAAGACTCATCAGTGACGCTCATATTAAAATAGTTAAAAAGCCAAACAAGTACAAAGTTGAAGAGCATTGAGGACCCAAAATTCCAAAAAGTTGTGTCAAATACGGCTAAGGTAATCTACTCCTGGGATAAGAAAATCTTTAATTTTTCGACAAAGTTTTGTAAACAGTAAATTTAAAAAATGACCATATAATTAATATTCATGTCAACACCGAAATACTGACTACTGGGCTGGTGATACCCTCGGGGACAAAATGTTCACCAGCAGTGGTATCGACCCAGTGGTGTAAAACAGTTATCAAAGGTACCAGGATTATAATTTAATACGCCAGACGCGCGTTTCGTCTACACAGGACTCATCAGTGACGCTCATATGTAACATGGACGTTGCCATTTTATCATTTTAAGTCTATGACGTAAATATCTTGACAGATAACTCATGTACAAATCTAGTAACTGAAAATTTATTCGCCAGTGAATAATAGGGTTATTGACCGCTGGTATAATTTTTTAAGGATTATTTGTCCATTCTTTCAATTTGATGGGACAAAAATGATTGAATTATTCAATGTCACATGATAACGTGTTACCCAATGCAATTGTTTGTTATATATGTAAGGTATAAAATGAGAAATGTTAGAAATCCGGTATGCTGTCGATCCGACAGCTTCTGGTTAAACTATTCATCAAACTTTATATGTATTAACAGTATATATGATAGCTCTATAAGGACACGCTTAAATCAGAATCAGATCGCATCAATTTTTATTGTTTAATGTAAAGGAAAGGATATAGTGTACTAATTCATGACACACACCATCTGTATATGGAAAATTGTAAAGTTATAGTTCTTCATCTTAAAGTAGTTCGTATCTCATTTGTTCAAATATCACTCCATTCGAATGAATAAATCTACGAACAATGATTTAGTGTTAAGAGTCTTGACCAACTGGAAAAAATGAGATATGGGCAGATGTGTCTTACGTCATTTGGAATAAAACGGAACGTAAAGTACCTCGCAATGTATGAAAGGGAATATCCGCCATAATTATACAATTCTTAATTTGTGAAATGCAATTTCTTAATTCGTAACATACAATTTCTTAATTTGTAAAATGTAATTTCTTAAATGGTAACATGGTTTTTTTTATCCGTTACATGAATTTCTACATTTCTTGATTGATGAAATGTAAATTCTTATTGTGGACATACAATTTCTTAACTTGTTAACGTTTTTTCTTCATTCGTAACATGAATTTCTACATTCCCTATGTTTGTGAAATGTAGTTACTTTGTTTGAGTTACGTGTTGTGAAATCGCGTCAGTGTGCTTGTTACCAGCCAATGAGAAGTCCCCTTCCAAAGCAAAGAACCCCCGAGTTTTAGCAAATCACATGTAACAATGTACTAGTGTTTCTAATTTTCTTTTATTTTGAATTGCCTGTTCAAAACATGACATATACCCCTCTTTTCCCCGAAACTCCCCTTTGTAATATAACCATCTGAATTTCAAGCATAAACTGCTTGTAAAGTATATATTTGTTATAAAATAATAAACACTAAATTCAAAAGCAAACTTCAATCAATATCATTAAAACATGGTACATTGGCATATTGCATGTGAACTTTTGTGAATCAGAACAGTGTACAAACATCATGAAACTATTAAATGTCAGTTGATTAATTTGTTATCCCAAAAGTATGTTTTTATCAATAAAACATGTATATAATGTCATCAGCCTACATTCGATGAATCAAATTAGTATTATTGGTTAGTTCTTTTTGGTTGCTTCGGGCTTTGTCATCCCGGGTAATTTTGTGACTTGCCAAAGTGTATTGGTTTTGTTCGTGGTCCTTATGTCTTTCGGTTGTTTCATTTGCCATCATACTTCTTTATTAAATTCAAAATCTGCAAACGATGTAATATTACCAGTTTTATAACCTGAACGTTTCGATGATCCTATTAGGATTGGGAAATATTTTGTAAGAAAAAAGGGCGTCAATTGTAGTATTTACATTGTTGATATTTATCAGTTCAAGTTTGTTTACGTTAATCAGCTGTCGGTACTATAACTGTATGCATCACCGGATGCAGTGACATGAGTTATGACTTTATCTTAGATTCCCACGATATGTATTTCTCCTTAATGATCTTTAATGCTTGTTATAAAATCATGTGTATTGCTGTAGATGCTAGTTAGTTTATATTAAACCATGTAACCATAAAGTCGTATGTTTATTCCAAGGTGCCTTGAGCGCGTACACTACAATTTGGCGACGAGGAAAATGTATTTTTGTAAATGGATTTAGAATCCGGGAATTATTGTTTAGATATCTTATTCGGTGAACGTGATTACGAAATTATTATGGCAAAATTACTGGATTTACCAACTGTGCAATCTTTTGATTGTAACGGAGAACAATCTTCACTTTCGCAAAGATGGACAAAATGGAAGAAAAGTTTCGAATATTATATGACCGCATCAGGTGTATCCGAGGGAGCACAGAAACGAGCCTTACTTTTACATTTAATTGGACAAGATGCACAAGACATTTTTGAGACATTCACTGAAACAGGAGATACATTTGAAGATGCCGTGGCAAAGTTCGACCAATATTTTCTTCCGAAGAAAAATCAGCCGGTAGAAAGACACGTATTTCGTAAATGTAAGCAGAACGAAAACGAGTCGATTGATAATTACGTTACAAAACTTAAAAACTTAGCAAAAACTTGTGACTTTGGAATAATGCTTAACGATGCCATTCGAGACCAGGTTGTCGACATGTGCTATTCTACAAAATTAAGACGCCGACTTTTGCGTGAAAAGGATTTGACACTTGAAAAAGTCCAAGACATAGCGAGAGCAAGTGAAGCAGCAGATCAGCATTCCGCACAATTTGAGGAAGTTCACATAAACAGAGTTCAAGTTAAACGCGACTTTAATCCAGCGAGACACCAGAGACATGACTATAATAATCACTCTAAAAGAAAAGATATCGAGTGCCATCGATGTGGCCGTACGGGGCATATGGCTAGAGAATGTACAGTTGCCATGGATAAGACGTGTCACAAATGTGGCAAGATTGGACACTTTGCAAAGAAATGTAAGAGCAAGAAGACAACAAAGGAACAAGGAACGTTTTACAAGAAGGAAAAAATTAGATACATGGAAGAAGAAAGTTCCGACGATTCAGAAGAATATGTATTCGCGATTGATCGATCCTCCGAAAAAAGAATTACTTTGAAAATAGGAGATGTTGTTATTCCATTCTTAGTTGATTCTGGAGCTACGTGTAATATCATAAATAGTGAAATAATGAGCAAATTAAAGAAATGTGGTGTCAATAAAATTCCGATTCAGAAGCAGTTATATGCATACGGAGCTATTAATCCGTTAATGATCAATAGCAAGATTAGATCTGATATAACATGTGAAGAATAAAGAAAGTGTGTTAAAGCCGATTTCATGGTAATTGAAGGTAATCATACACCCCTGCTGGGTCGTAGTACAGCAAGTGAATTAGGCATTTTATTGATCGGTCCATCTGTAAATATGATCAATACACAAGGTGATATAAGGTCACAGTATTCTGATTTATTTTGTGGATTAGGAAAATTGAAGGATTACCAATTGAAAATTTAC
Source organism: Mytilus galloprovincialis (assembly GCF_965363235.1). Taxonomy (NCBI): domain Eukaryota; kingdom Metazoa; phylum Mollusca; class Bivalvia; order Mytilida; family Mytilidae; genus Mytilus; species Mytilus galloprovincialis. The sequence goes on from NC_134844.1 coordinate 4,446,107, forward strand.
ATAGATAAAAATGTTAAACCAATTGCAGAACCAACTCGAAGATTACCGTTTAATATCCGAAAATCTGTGGAAGAGAAATTATGCGAGTTAGAAGAAATGGATGTAATTGAGCGTGTTGAAGGTCCGACAGAATGGGTGTCCCCATTAGTAGTAGTTCCGAAACGTAACTCGGAAATTAGCATTTGTGTTGATATGAGGCGAGCTAATGAAGCCGTAAAACGTTCGAGACACCCAATTCCTACAGTGGATGAAACTTTACAAGAGCTAAACGGAGCTAAGGTGCATTCTAAAATTGATTTAAGGATGGGTTTTCATCAAGTAGAACTGGAACCCGAATCCAGAAATATAACCACATTCACTACTCATGTTGGATTATTTCGTTATAAGCGATTAATGTTCGGAATATCGTGTGCACCAGAAATGTACCAACAATGCATAAAAATGGCTTTAGAAGGTTGTGTCGGACAACGAAACATATCAGATGATATAATTGTATACGGATGCACCCAAGAGGAACATGACGAGCGTTTGAAGAGAGTTTTGGACCGAATGCGCGAAAAGGGACTAAGACTTAATAAAGACAAGTGTAGGTTCAATATGGACAAAATGACATTTATGGGACATGTACTTTCAGCAAAAGGAATCAGTCCAGAAAAGTCCAAAGTCGAAGTCGTAACAAGTGCGAGAAATCCAAAAAAAAACGCATCAGAGGTGAGAAGTTTCCTAGGACTTGTAAATTATTGTGGTCGCTATATACCAGATTTCTCAACAGTTTCAGCACCTCTCCGAGAGCTAACGAAAGCAAAAACTAAATGGATATGGTCAAGTAGACACCAAGACGCGTTTGATGAACTGAACAGGTTGTTAGCAAGTGCAAAAACGCTAGCATATTATAATAGTAACGCAGAAACACACGTAATAGTAGATGCAAGCCCTGTGGGACTTGGAGCTATTTTGAGCCAGAAACAAAGTGATGGGAACTTTAGACCTGTTACTTTTGCGAGTAGAACACTGACCGATGTAGATCAACGGTATTCGCAAACTGAGCACGAAGCCCTTGCTGTTGTATGGGGATGTGAACGGTTTCATTTATACTTGTATGGGAAGGAATTTATTTTAGTAACCGACCACAAACCGTTAGAGGTTATCTATTCCCCGAAATCTAAACCACCAGCACGTATTGAAAGATGGGCGATGCGGTTACAGCCTTATACGTTTAAGGTTAAGTATAAACCAGGACCGCAAAATGCAGCAGACTGCCTTTCCAGATTATCGTAGGTTCGAGATGAGACTACTGGAAGAAATATCGCAGAGGAGTATGCATATTTCGTAGCGAAAAACGCAGTTCCGAACGCGATGACATTTAAAATGATTAAAGATTCGGCACATTTGGATAAAGACATCAAACAGATTTTGAATGGGAAAATTTCAAAGTCAAACGATCTTTTCCGTTTCCGAGAAGAGTTATCAGTTGTTAATGGTGTACTTCTAAAGGGTTCAAGAATCGTTATACCTGATAAACTTAGAAAACAAACGTTACAATTAGCACACGAGGGTCATCAAGGTATTGTTAAAACAAAATTAAGACTACGTGAAAAAGTATGGTGGCCAGGAATTGATCAAGATGCTGAAAATCTAGTAAAATCGTGCCGAGCGTGCCAAGTCGTAGGACCCGTGCCGAAACAAGAACCTATTAAAAGAACACAGTTGCCAGACGGACCGTGGCAAGACTTATGTGCCGATCTTATTGGACCATTTCCAACAGGTGAATATGTGTTTGTCTTAGTGGATTATTACTCCAGGTGGCAAGAAGTAGCGATACTTAAGTCAGTAACAACCGATAAAATTATCCGTTCGCTTGATATGATGTTTTCTCATCACGGAATTCCAATATCTTTGAAAACGGACAATGGATCCCAATTCACATCAAAGAAATTCTATAATTATTTGAGCGAAAACGGTGTCAAACATAACAGAAGCACACCATATTGGCCTCAAGCCAATGGTGAAGTTGAACTACAAAACAGAACTTTACTAAAAGCATTTCGAACAGCTAATGCCGAAAATCGAGACTGGAGAAAAGAAATTCCGAAATTTCTATTAGCCTGCCGCAGTACTCCGCATAGTACTACTGGGAAAAGTCCTCCAGAACTCCTATTCAATAGGAAAATTCGTACAAAACTACCCGAGATTAATGCGGAGAATGAAAAAAAAGATGACGCAGATACGCGAAGAAAAGACTTTGAAATGAAAGAAAAGGGAAAAATATATGCCGATCAGAAAAGAAAAACGCGAGAATCAGACATTGACGTTGGAGATATAGTGTTACAAAAACAGACTAAAACCAACAAACTGTCAACAACATTCGAACACGATCCGTATTATGTTGTCAAGAGAGAAGGATCTCGTCTTACCTTAAAGAACAATGAAGGAACCATTTCCCAAAGAAACAGTTCATTTGTTAAAAAGTTTAACGGACAAATAAACGAAGAAGAAACTTTGGTGAACGAAAACATTGACACTAATATTGAAGAGACAAATGAAAATGAACATACAGATCCAGAAGTTAACCTTCGTGAGGATTCATTGATACCGTCAAGACCAAAACGTAATCAAAAGTTACCAGAACGTTTTAAAGATTATGTGATGAACTAAAACTGTAAATGTTCGCTATAGACTGTAAATATTTAGTATAATCATGTAGGGTTTCATTAGATTATTTTCATACATTTTACAGACAATTTCTTTAGATCAAATAAGTTCTTAATTTCGCTTAGTGTTTATTTTGGAAATTAATCTTTCAATGATATAATTATCAATCCAAGGAAAAGAGGAATTTAGTATTTACATTGTTGATATTTATCAGTTCAAGTTTGTTTACGTTAATCAGCTGTCGGTACTATAACTGTATGCATCACCGGATGCAGTGACATGAGTTATGACTTTATCTTAGATTCCCACGATATGTATTTCTCCTTAATGATCCTTAATGCTTGTTATAAAATCATGTGTATTGCTGTAGATGCTAGTTAGTTTATATTAAACCATGTTAACCATAAAGTCGTATGTTTATTCCAAGGTGCCTTGATCGCGTACACTACGTCAATAATTTGCATTTATAACAAAACAACATTTATAATGGCATGAGTTATCTTTCTTACGTTAATATTTACATCTAAGAAATATTTAATGCTATAGCTAAACTTACCAATGCTCGAATACCATTTATGAAGTTACGTTGCATTCACTTAAATGAACCTTTCAATTAAAATTGCCATTTGGAAACCTTATTGTCCAAATTATTCCTAAATATGTGTAAAGCTGTAGTCACCTCTTCCCACCCAGGTAGCACAAAACATTTTCAAAACATTTTTATAAGGTTGTTTAAATGTCTTATCAAAACGTTGTCAAACAAATATTTTCGTGATGTTATGTGAATATTTTTTCTTTGATTTTTAAAACATTTATTTAAAACATTTTTTGAAAATATTTTTACAATGATGTAAGAATATTCATAAAAATGTTTTCGATAATATTTTTTAAGATATTTTGTATGAATGTTTTATAAATGTTCAGAAGATATGTAGGTTCTACCTCTGAAAAACATTTTAAAAGTATATAAGTAGAACATTCTTAACAATATCACTCTGATGTTTTAAAAATATTTTCTAAAAATGTTTCATGAAATGTTTAAATAACATGCCTTTGAGATATTTTAACAACATTTCTTCATAATATTTGATGAAAACATTTTGAAAACGTTACGCTTTTAATATTGAGAAAATGAATTTATAAAACATTTTGTTGCTAATATTTTGACAACATTTTAAAATAATATTATGAACACATTTACCCCAAAACATTTTAAAAATGTTTCGCATTTAATATTGAGAAAATGACTTTATAAAACATTTTGTTGCTTATATTTTAACAACATTCTAAAATAATATTATGAATACATTTACAAAAAAATATTTAATAGAAAATGTTTTAACAATATTTTTCAAACATTGATTTAGGTTTTGTAAAATACTTTATTTTATTTAATAAATGACAGAGATTGGAGCTGTACCTCGATCCCATATATGAGGGCCCTCATGGGGTTTTTGATTATGTGATTACTTGGCCGTTTTTTTAATGATTATTTGATTATTAAGCCAAATATTTCATGATTATTTGATTACCTAGGACTGTATTTTTAGTTTATGATTATTTGATTACTAAAGATAATCAAATATTTAATGATTATGTGATTATATTGGCAAAAAAATGGTGATTATGTGATTACTAGGACCCCCCCCCCCCCCATGAGGGGCCTCATATATATATAGCATTATATAGTGCACGCACTGCAATTTTCCGGATTTTATATCCACTACCGACATCAAACGTTTACACATTTAAATCTAACTGTTCCCGATGATCAACGGACATGATCCAAAGGAATTTTGGAACCAGTAACCGGAAGTTTTAATTATTGCCATGCTGTAAACAAAGACAAAGGAAACGTACAAAATAAAGAGTAACCTTATCATGCGTTAAAACTGGTAAGATATGACACTAGTTCACATTTATAAATCATTGTTATGCTTCTGAAAATATCTTGGTTAATTTGTTTAATATATTCAAAGAATAAATACGAGTGTAAGCAAGTATATTACAAAAAGGGGGATGATGATAATTTAGTCTGCCTTGATGTTGTGATGTGTATGTCCAGTGAACATTAGAATTATACAAACAGGGTTAAACTTAAGGGTTTTTTATATTATTTTAAAGTCTATAAATGCAATCACTTGTAACCACTGAGCATGTCTGAAAAGTTATAAGCATTACAAGTCAGCCCATTATTTGCTTTAACAGACAGGGCTATATAAGCAATACTTTATTTGCTCCATCGCTGGCTACACATCTACTTATCAAGGGAATCTCAAATACGCAATGATTATCAAAGCTTTTGCTATTTGACAAAGCGAGTGTTGTTGCCTCTTTAATATATTGTTTTACGTGTTTGTAACTTGTACTTACTTTTGTGTTGAGCCCTACAACCTATCGCCCAGCCAGATAATTATTTATGTGCCGATCCCAAGACAGGAGTTTGATTCAGTAGTTGCCGGTTCATTTCTGACAAATTTGTTTTTTCGTTAAACTTTATAAATTATGCCATTCCTTTCATTGTTAGAATTGTTTAAATTATATGCCTTTACAGGACGTATTATGGTAATGTATACTGTGTCCGTCTGTCGGTCGGGCGGGTCGGCCTGTTGGTTCCTCTATCTGTTGCGTCAACATGTCCGACACTAACTCAAAAAAGCTTTAACCAATTTGAATAACACTTTGGGTGGACTGTTCACTTTTAAATGTTGTGGCCTTTGTAGCTGACTATTACACTGTGACTTTTTCTAACTTATATTTTATTCATTTGTTTATTTTAACTTTTGTAGGATCAATTAGACGTTCCAAAATTTATGATGAATTTTCTGAAATGCAGATTAAAATGGAGAATGGAAATGGGGATTTTAAAGAAGAATATAAGCTTAGAACTGACTACAAATATCCTGGAAGAGCAAATTTTATGAAGGTATTTATTATTTTAAATCCTCAATCTACATTACATGTATTTGCACAAAAATATACAATAACCATTACAAAACTTTTTTTTTCTATGTAAGACCAAGAAAATGTGTTCTTCATGGCTGGCTACTCTTTATAGTTGAGAAAACTATAGTGTCTTATTTTAAAAACTGGTGAAATTTACCGTTACACTTGTTTAATAATAAAAAAAAACCTCTAGATGTATAAAATAGCTACAATTGTTGCTTCACAATCAATTAACACTGATAAGTTGACTCTTTTCAATATATTTTTGTAAAACCGCTGGATTTAATGAAGAGAAATAGTTTATAGTGTAATTTTGATTAAATTAACTGAAATTTCAGCCACTTGTTTAATCACTAAACTGAAGGTCTAATTTGCTTACACTTTATTTTACAGAAGCCAGCAGATGTCAAAGGAAATAAAAAGAATGGAACAAAGGAAACTTTGAAAAAGAACAGTGATATGAAAATATTGAATAAATGTTTTGCATTTATAATTGTAGTTCTATCTTGTATAGTGTTGACTAATTATTTATAAGGTAGCAGAGAAAACAGTTAAAAAACTATGCAGCAGCAGAAAAATGTCTGACGGTACCTGTGATCAAACATGAGATCAAAAAATACTTTTAAAAAAATGCGCAAAGATATTTAAAATCAGAAAAAAAGAATACCTTTCTGTAAGTAAAACCATGACAAACTATATAATATTACGTGTTTAATAAATACAAAAAATAGGGTTATGTCAATGAGATATCATTGCCAAGTCTGTTTCAAATTTTACTAAAAACAGAGATTCCCCCCCTTTTTTGGAACATGATGGCCAAATTTTTATTCATCCATTGGACAAATCAGAGATCCTGAACAATCATTTTGCTGATATAGCTAATATTGATATAGAACCAGAAATTCCTGATAATAATGAGCCTCCTCCATGTCATTTAAACAAATTTGTCATCACTGAGAAAGAAATTTTAGACCAGTTAAAAATTTTGAATGTTAATAAACCAGCTGGACCTGATAGTATCAGTCCTAGAATTTTAAAAGAGGTTGCTAGCTGTATTTCTAAACCATTAACTAAGTTATTTAATATGTCTCTATCAGTTAAACAGGTTCCACTGTTATGGAAAATTGCACATGTTAATCCTATTTTTAAAGGGAAAGGTAGCCCACATTCAGCTCTAAACTATCGTCCAATATCTGTTACTAGTATTGTTTGTAAGATTATGGAAAAAGTTTTATTTAAACATTTGTATAATTATATGAGGAGTAATAACCTTTTGTCAAAGTTTCAATCTGGATTCCAACCAGGTGATTCTACTGTTAATCAGTTAATTGAAATATATCATAAAATTATTAGTAATATGGATAGTGGTAGGGATGTAAGGTTTGTATTTTGTGATGTATCTAGAGCTTTCGATAAAGTTTGGCATAAAGGACTTTTATTTAAACTTAAACAATCTGGCTTAAATGACCAGCTCTTATCTTGGATAGAAAGTTATCTTTCGGATCGTCAACAAAAGGTAGTTTCAGAAGGCTTTTCGTCAACTCTAAGAAGTATACATGCAGGTGTCCCCCAGGGATCAGTTTTGGGACCCTTTCTGTTTCTTATTTATATAAATGATATAGTAAATGACATTGCTAATGATATTAGACTTTTTGCAGATGACACCTCTTTATTTGTCATAGTAGATGATGATCATGCTGTAGCGGCTGCTTCTTTGACTGATGACTTGGATGTTATCTCAAATTGGGCAAAATCATGGGCTGTTCAATTTAATTCTAAGAAAACTAAAAATATTGTATTTACTAGAAGGGAAAGGGAGCATCCACCTATATTTTTTGGGATAAATGGTGAAGAGGTTGAGAAAATAAATATTCACTGTCATCTTGGGATAACATTTCAGTCATCAGCTTCATGGCACACGCATATTGATATTATTTATAAAAAAGCATGCTCTCGTCTTTCTGTGCTTCGTCAAGTTAAACACTTATTAGATAGGAGTTCACTTATACGTATTTATTATGCTTTTATTAGACCTATATTAGAATATGGTGATGTTATTTGGGGCAATTGCTCCCAGCATGAGACTGAGCTTCTTGAAAATATTCAGATAGAAGCTGCTAGAATTATTACAGGATTACGACGAAATTCCTCCAGACAAAAACTTTATATTGAATTAGGTTTAGAAACTCTGGAGAATAGACGTAATAAACATAAGCTTATACTATTCTACAAAATATTAAATGGGATGACACCTGCATACTTATATGAGTTAGTTCAGCCATATCTTCCCAGACAAACCCCTTATACTTTGAGGAATGAAAATAACACTTTTCACCCGCCTCTTGCTAGAACTAGCTCTTATTTTAATAGTTTCATCCTTCCACTATAAGACTTTGGAATAGTCTTCCTTTGAGTTTACAAAAATCACCAAGTTTGGGTATATTTAGAAGTGGACTAGATAAGTTTTATAGGACTGATGATATATTTAAACCTTTCAACTATGGGATAAGGAAACTAAATATAAGTCATTGTCAACTCAGAAATAATGCTAGCAACCTTAAATCTCATTTGTTTAATCAGTTCTTATCCGAGAACACTTTTTGCACAAACTGTAACCATCCTGTTGAGGATAATCAACATTTCTTTTTTATTTGCCCTAAGTATAATGATGTAAGACAGATCCTTCTTGATTCCATTTACTCCATTGTTGATAATGTTGACATAAATATTGAATTACTACTTTTTGGAAACAGATTATTTTCATATGATATGAATATTGCTATTTTTAAATCTGTTCAGAAATATATCAGTGACACTCAACGTTTTGTTTGAAACTTACTTTAATTTTTGTTTCATCTATTTTTATTTTTTATTTTTTTTCTACACTCCAACATTAATTCATTTATTCCACTAAGCAAGCTTAGTGTCTCTTTCAAGCCATATATATATTTCTAATGACTTATAAAGGATATTTGCATGTTTCAAGGTACTTTAAATAACTGATGATTAATTGCCTATATATTTAAATATATTTTGCATTTAGTAAGTAACACTGTTAACATATATTTGCTCGTGTGTGCTCACAAGTAGCATGCATGTTCCACTATATTGCATTATTTTAAATACAGTTGTTGTGATTGAATTATACCTTGTACATGTAATATGGAGAGAGCTTTTATAGGCTGTGCCTGTTGCTCAATCCTTTTCATATCTTAATGAATAAAATATGTTTAAAATCAAAAAATATCAATCTAAATCTGACCAAAGTAAATAAAATATATGCTGATTCAACTGTAATCAACAAACAATTGTAAAATGAAATGTTGGGTAAAGATCAGTATGACAGCAGTTGTTTTTCAGATGCAGATCTAGGATTATGAGAAAAGTGGCCACATGCTCTAAACTAGACAAAGTTGAAGTGAAATATTTGGAATTAGATAAACCATAATTATAGATCCATGCGGGGACCCAGGATCTCCCCATATTCAAACACGATCAACTGTTTTATAATATTTTATAAAACGTTTGAATAATGATGTTAAAAAACATTTTTCTAATGATATTCATATAACATTTAAATGATGTTTTGAGAATATGAACATTATTAAAACATTTTGTAAAATGTTTTTTGAACATTTTCACAACATTATTTCCTGCAAAACATTTTTGTTTTATGTTTTAAAAATGTTTCAAGGATATTTTAATATAAAACAAACATTTATAAAACATTTTACAAACATTGTCAACAAAATTTAGAAACGTTTTAATGATGTCTTAAAAATATTCTGGAAATGTTATAGAAAATGTTTTGAAAATATTTGTGAAACCATACAATGGCACGTTATTTTAATATTTTCTACGATATTTTCACAACATTTTTCAAAATGTTTTAAAAACATAAACAAAATATTTTTGTGTTAACTGGGCAGATAGCACAAACGGACGTCTAACGGATGAAAATAAAAGTTGTCCGTTGACAAAATTGTAATCCGTTGGGAGTCCATTGATGTACTGACCAAATAAAACGGACGCGTAACGTAGACATAACGGACACACACCGAATATGCAACGTATGAGAAACGGAAACGTACCGGACAGAACGGATATCGAACGAACATCCAACAAACGAGTACTGCATAAAACGGACACATAACGGAGGCGTACCGCATTAAACGGATGAACAAGATATACTGAAAAATTTAAGGCGACAATAATAATACATGTAAATCACATAAATATTCAAAACGTTTCTGTGTAACTAGTTTTGGTTTGTTTTTCAAAATGCCACCAAAGTGTCTGGCCTAAATAAGAACTGCTAAAAAGTGAAGACGTCCTGTCACTCTAAGATAGATTATGAATAATAAGACTTCATGACACTCAAGAAATCTGACATACCAATAATAGGCATTTTTGACGCAAAATATTCAATTGGCATTTATGCATAAGTTTTCAGATCCGTTCATAATCCGTTTTATCCGTTATACGTCCAGTAGAAGTCCGTTTCACATTCGTTCAACATCCGTTTTATCCGTTAAACGTCCGGTAGAAGTCCGTTGGTGAATATGTCTACCAGACCGACAACAGATGTATAACGGACAAGTAACGGATATGGACGGACGTCTAACGGATAAGAACGATCTTCTAACAGACAGGAACGGATTGGAAAAAAGTTTTCAATTCGGCATCCGTTCGAGCTATCCGTTAAGGTGTGACCGAGGCTTAAGTATTTTATTATTTGTTGTCTCTTTTAAGGAAGATTATCTGTCAATACGTATGTTGTATATTATGTTTATTTGGTTGTGTGGTATTTAGTCATTAGTGATAGACATTGTAATAGTTTCTTTCCCTTTTCTTTATAGACTCATGTAATCATGAATGATGGTTTGGATTTAAGTTGATAAATAAATCATGTGTAGCGGAATTGGATTATACAAATTAATTGTTTTGATAAAATTGCCTGTAAAAATTACTTTTGCCGGTTTTTCGTATATAATATAAATTTTATAGTTCGTGTTCACATAAGAGGGAGAGACGTTGTCACTTACCATCTAGTTTAACTTTGTCTTACATATTTTTGGGTGTAAATTGTGTTTTTAAGTAGATAGTTCCGATATTTCATTTTGGAAATCTTCAAATGTTATTATGTCATCCATTTTGGCACTGATTCCGTAAGATGTCTGATACCGCGATTTTCATTGGCTAATTATGGGTTAAGGAAAATAAATTTGAATAATTAATTTGATTGGTCAACGATGGTATAAAAGCGGCCGTTTCGAAGTTAAGTTTCTCTCTTGGCCAGTGACTTGAGTAAGGTCTACTTTCTTCTCTCTCTATATTTATAGCCAAGATTTTGTCAGTTACTAAAAGTTTGATTAAATAGTGTCCCCTTTCTAAGTAGACTGGTTAAGTTTAAGATAAAAATGTAGAATTTTATTTGGTAAAAATTTTCAATCGTTCACCGCAGTGTGTTCTTCTGATTCTAGATATATTTATTAATTTTGCGATGTTAATTTTAAATAGATTAGCCATATTCATCCACGTGTCGCGGTGCACTCGACTTTCCGTAGAGAGGGTGTTCCGATATTTCACCACTAATATTTAGATAGCTACACTTCTTTTTATATACATTCAATTTAAAGAAAGAAATAAGTTTATTTTTGCATATTTTTTTGTTTGGTGCTCTATTTTTGTTGTAAACAAAGTACCGATTTATTGAAGTTAAATTGAAGAAAACTGTTTATAGTTTTCTTTGCCTTTTTGATATAATTATACTGATTTTGGATCTCGTTTACACTTGTTAATTGTTACATGTTGATTTAAAAGTATCTGAACTTAATAAAAGAAAGTCTTCTCTACCAAAACACAATCTCCCAGAGGAACGAACAAGAAACCTGAATTGCTAACTCAGAAGTTTGTGGTATATATTTGCCATTGAGACCAATATAAAAGGCATCCGTCGTTAACAGTATTTTGGGTTATAAATGGAATAAATTACATTTACACTGGTTTAAGGTCAAAGGTTGTTGGTGTTAGATTTTGTTGGCGATTCCAGGTTCACATGAGTACTCACGAGGGAACGGTGACGCATAGGAAGAAGACTGCCATATGACCCTTATTGCTAGGAATTATTTATTATATAGGACCTATGATAGTCACATGTCCTCATAACAAGGATTTCTGGAATAATTAACGTGCGTAAGGTATGACACCATAGCCTACAGTATACAGAGTTTGACAGTACAAGAAAAAGGCAAAAGCAGAAGGATAAAAAACCAGGAATAGTTCATGGTCAGCTTTGTCAAACATACTGGAGATATATCTAAATACCACGTTATGAGAGAATCCTGTATAATATGTAAAGGGCAGTCATATCGTCTTCTTGTTGACGTTATGTAAATATTTGATGTCCAAATGATCAAGTACTTGTGAAATTACGTTCGATCTATAGTAAATATTTATTTTCAAATAAATAGCCTCAAAAAGCTTTGTATAATAAATTAGTACTTTCAAAACTGTATAATATGCTTTAAGATATGCAATTCCGAGGTAATTGAGGTCATGAAATATTGTTCTATATTTGCTCACCTATTTGTATCCTTTTTAGTCGTCCGTCGTCGTCGTCAACTTTTACAAAAATATTCTCCTCTGAAACAAATTAAACCAAACTTGGCCACAATCATCATTGGGGTATCTAGTTTAAAAAAAATGTGTCCGGTGACCCGGCCAACCATCCAAGATGGCCGCCATGGCTAAAAATAGAACATAGGGGTAAAATGCAGTTTTTGGCTTATAACTCAAAAACAAAAGCATTTAGAGCAAATCTGACATAGGATAGAATTGTTAAACAAATGAAGATCGATCTGCCCTGAAATTTTCAGATGAATCGGATAACCCGTTGTTGGGTTGCTGCCCCTGAATTTGTAATTTTAAGGACATTTTGCTGTTTTTGGTTATTATCTTGAATATTATTATAGATAGAGATAAACAGTAAACAGCAAGTATGTTCAGCAAAGTAAGATTTACAAATAAGTCCACATGACAGAAATGGTCAGTTGACCCCTTTAGGAGTTATTGCCCTTTATACTCAATTTTAACTATTTTTCGTAAATCTTAGTAATCTTTTACAAAAATCTTCTCCTCTGAAACTACTTAGCCAAATTAGTCCAAACTTGGCCACAATCATCTTTTGGGTTAGTCCTTACAGCTTCAGTTTCCGTCGATGCTGAAGTGTTTAATCTTAGAAAACAAGTTAAGCGTCTTTGACCTACTATATCTTTTATTCGGATACTCCTCAAATTTGAACGGGAGCATTCGAAAAGAACCCAGATGGAACCAAGAAGTTGGGTTGCGATAACCAAACAATCCGGATGTTGAACCAGTTTTCATGGTTTCGAACCAAAGAATCCGGATAGAACCAAGATTCAGAACCAAAAATCCAAGATGGAACCAAGGTTTAGAACCAGAGTGCCCGGATAGAACCTAATTGCATTCGGAATACTAATGACTTTTCATACCTTAAATGCATTTCCCAAATCATTTATTTATTAAGTATATTTATATATAATTATATTTTAAAGCTAAGTTGACACAAACTCCTGTGAATTCATCATCATTCATACGATACTTTTGGTTGTCATGGGTATTGACAGAAATGCAAATTCACACGTGCAACGAAGTACAAATTTACCTAAGATTTTAATCCAGATTTTTCTATTTATTCATATTGTAGTCCTGTAGTGTTGTGTTCCCATTTTAATGTTATATTTCACATGGCCATAAAAGAGGGAGGTTTGACATGCCACAAAACCAGGTTCAACCCACCATTTTGTCCGTTAAAATTGTCCTGTACTAAGTCAGCAATATGGCCATTGTTATATTATAGTTCGTTTCTGTGAGTTACATTTTAACGCTGTGTTTCCGTTGTGTCATTTATTTTCTCTTATTTTTTAGTGTGAATTCACATTACTATAAGACGTGTCACGGTAATTATCTATCCCTAACTCATGTATTTGGTTTTGATGTTATATTTATTATATTCGTTATTCTCATAGGATTTTATCTAATGCTTAGTCCGTTTCTGTGTGTGTTACATTTTAAAGTTGTGTCGTTGTCTCCTCTTATATTTATTGCGTTTTCCTCAGTGATAGTTCGTTACCCCGATTTTGTTTTTTGTCCATGACCATGGATTTATGAGTTTTGAACAGCGGTATACTACTGTTGCCTTTATTTGGCATACCAAGGAAAAGAAAGATACACTAAATTACACTTGTTACAACTCAACTCAATCCGAGAAAATAAATGAATCCACAGTAGCTATAACTAACACTTTAATCTACCTTAAACCAGAAGTTTACCAAGTAGTATAAACTATGAAATCCTGGTCTAAACTATAATTTAGCAAATATACATTAAACAGTTTACTACATAATGAACGTGTGTACATCAAGCTAGAGGACCAAAAACTACTTGAAACAAATCAAAATGGCTTCATGTTACAAGAGCAGACTTAAAGACTAAAGTTACGACTAAAATATAGTACTTCGTCGGACTGTAAAATCTGAGCCTTCTTTAAATGTGTTACTCCAAACATAAGATTGACCGTACAAATGAAACTACTTTAACCATGACCCTTAAGGATGTACTTAGGTCAGGTAAGGTGAAAATTAATAAATCAAGAATTTAAAATTGATACTATAAGCTGGTAGAGCATTCTTTAATGATAAAAATAAGCTAAAAATATTGATAGGTCATGGACCTCCTTTTCGAGATATTTGAGATTTAAAATATGGCGGGAAAAGGCTGACTCGGACTTTTACCTTATGTTTGCATTGGTATTATTTGGGTCCCAAAACAAAAGAAAGAAAATTAAGAATCTTCTAAAATTGTGGTAAAAACCTTTCATGAGCTATTTAGTTTAATATGAAAAACTAAATGGGTGTTATGGGGCAAACTAGTTTACCTTGTTTTGTATGGAAAAACACCAAGGAGGATGAAAATTTGTCACGAATTCCAAAACCTCACCTAAGTACATCCTTAAGTTAAAATTTGCAAGCTTTGAAACCTTACCCAAGTCACTGTGTTTTAGATATAGCTTCTTACATCAGTGACCGCCGTGTTGAAAAAAACCACTTGCTAGACCATACTAAGCCTAATGTCAAGATTATCTTTTTCACGGTTTGGATAATCATCAACAACAGACACAGACACGAAGTAATGACAGAATATTTTCAGGGTGCTGTTGACTAAGGGGATCAGTTTCACACAGATCTAAAGTTGAGAGGAAGTCATGAACATTATTCTCACATGGACAATCCTATTTAGTCGTAAGATTTTTTGTGAAATTGATCATTGATGCTTGTTAACATTGATAAATAAAAACAACAGCAGTATACCGCTGTTTGAAATTTATAAATCGATTGAGAAAAAAAAATTAGGTTACTGATAACTAAAACTGAGGGAAACACATCAGGTATAAGAGAAGAACTACGATACAGCAGAAACACAAAATTAAATGTAACACACACAGTAACGTACTTTGATAAAACAATGGCCATTTTCCTGACTTTGTGCAGAACGTTTAAAGAAAAAAATAGTGGGTCGAACCTGGTATGCGTTTTAATAGCAATGTTAAATATAACATTTAAATGACAACATTACATGACAGGACTACAACAGTACAAGGAAATGCAAAAACATTCAGGACGACGAAATACACAAATAAACAGAATTTTGGGGCCCTTAATAGCTTGTTGTTCGGTGTGAGCCAATGCCCCGTGTTGAAGGCCGTAAATTGACCTATAATGGTTACTTTTATAAATTGTTATTTGGATGGAAAGTTGTCTTATTTGGCACACTCACCACATCTACCTGTATTTAATTACAACATGCTAATAGTTATCAAAGGTACCAGTCTTATAATTTAATGCACCATACGTGCGTTTGGTCTACATAAGACTCAGCAGTGACTCTCAGATCAAAATGGTAAAGAAAGCCAAACAAGATTTAAGTTGAAGATCATTGGTGAGCAATAAGTCTAAAAAGTGGTGACAAATACGGCTAATGATATCTATGCCTTGGATAAGAAAATCCTTAGTATTTAGTATAATTCATACTTTTACAAACAGTAAATGTATATAAATTACCATATAATTGATGTTTAAGTCAACAACGAAGTGGTGAGTTACCACAGAATAAAAATATTGATATAGTTGAAAATCTGGTTTGTAATTATGGCATGAAATAATCAAATCATTGACCAAGAAAATTCTTTATTTTTGTAAAGCATGTGAGTGATTGATAACAAACTACATAATGTCTTATATAAAAAGCTATTGTATATAGTCAATGAATCAAATGTCATAAATTTGACTGAAGGATGTTCGTTTGTCATATTTCAGATTTTCGAAATCCTTTGTTTTTTTTCAAATTGAATGCCTTACAACATTTTGTCATATAAAATCTCTGTCATTTTTTTTATAATTTTTGAGAATTGTGACTCGTTAAGGATAAATCTATGAAAAATCAAGAGAGAATATTTTCCCGAAAATATTTCAGTGATTATTATCTCGAAAACATGCACACGGACCTATATATTTTATTTGCTATTTTGGTTCCTTTATTAATCCCCTATCAATATATATTAGTGTTATGAAAAGCTTTGAAAGGTATACGTAGCGAACTTCCTTAAATAATAGATAAGCATATCTAATTCATAATAAATACAAAAAATGTGTTATTATGGAAATTAAATAAAAAACAAATCAATATATAAAATCAATATAGTCAATTAATCAAACGAAATATTTGTTTATTTAAAAAAAAAATTAGGTACCATGACTTCTTTATAAATAAAGCAGCATACTGCATACGCATAATTGAGAGACATGAAGGACATAAAAAAAACTACAGAATCCGAGCTATCAATATCATCTATATTTGAATAAATATTTTCATTTTGTTTAAAGACTCAAGTCTTCAGTTTTTATTAACCGTCCATTTAAATCAGAAATGTCCCATCCTCATCTATTTCTTTCAAAGCCCAATGTTTACATAAACGGTCTTCTAAATAATAATAAAGCGGTATTAGAAGACAATAATTGAATGAAATGTGTACCAGTATTGTCATGTAAAATTGGGAAAAAAACGGTGTCCTTTTCATGTTTAGAAAAACAAAGACACAATGGTTTCATTTCATTTTGTAATTATTACAACTAAAGTTTTAGTTAAAGAAGAAAATAAAGATTTTTTAAAATTGTAATTTTGAGAGTGATCCTTTCGTGAGACTTTCATAGCAATGCATACTTCCTATGATCAGAGAGGTATTTTAAAAGAAAGGTAATGTTTTATTCGTTAACCAGGAAGTGGGGAATCTACCAAACTATATTATCAAATCTTGTAAAATTAAGGCGTTTAATCTCTTTTGTTTGTTGGTATATGTATGGTTTAAAAAAAAAAAACATTAGTACAGAACTTATAGTTTAATGTCTTTTGTCTGCTATATTAACGATAATAAGCATTACAATGTTAGATATTTTAGATAAAACAGTTTTACACATATGGCTTCAAATTTAAATTTAACCAAAACATTTTTCATTTTTTTAAGAAAGTAGAGAAAAAGTATTTTCATTTTATTATTGACACATTAATTTTCAATAAGTAGCCTGACAATCAGCATTAGATTCAAACCTGTGATTACATAAGTAATGTGTAGCCATCTTGGATGTGTCCTGATCGTAAGAAATTACTATACTGAACTTAGTACTTAGTTATCGCTAAGTGCATAAAATCTTTTACAACAAATGACTCTCACACAAAAAAATATAAGATGCGTAACCATGTATTTTATAGTCAAACGCAGTAACGAAATATACTTAGTATTATTATTTATATAAAAAAAAATGTTTCTTAAAACTAGCTAAATATTTTCATAATACGAACGAGACTAAGTGCTTTCATAAAACGAACGATACGAAGTGCTTTCACAAAACAAGCTATATTAAATATTTTCATAAAAGAGCTACACTAAGTGTGTTCATAAAACCGAACTGTACTAAGATTGTAGTACAAACTAGCTGTACTAAATATTTTCTTAAAACAAAAAAATGTTATATTTAGTATTTACATATACAAAGTATTTTTTATATAAACTAGCTATACTAAGAATTTCATAAAACTATACATACTCAGTATGTTCATAAAAACAATCTATACTTATTATTTTCATAAAACAAATTTAACTAAATTTGTTTTATAAAACATAATTCATTAAGTGTTGTTACAAAAACCAACTTGTGTACATGTAACTGGTTAATTAGATTAATCAAATATTTCATGTGAGTGCTTACCAATGTTTCAACATGGCCATTTAACGGGAGAGAAAAGAATTACGATTGAATTTCAAAGATATTTTGTAAAAGCGAGACTTAAAATTTGATTTCCAAATTTTATCTTATATGATTTCATTAATTGCGTTGTTTCACTAAAAAGTGTTTTTATATATGTACTTGCTTTCCACAATAGTTATGAAGTCCTCGCATCCATGATGGTCATTTTCAATAGAGTGTATATATTATTAGGAACGATTATATCTAAACATTCAAATGAATTTCTTGAGAAAAAACGTAAAAATGTTAAAAGCTATATGTCTAAAAGGAACATAAAAGTCACAACCAAACTAATTTTAACCGAGGACTAAATTTTAAAAATATTCTTAATTTTCACGGGGGATGTTACATAAACAAACTTCACATTGCGACATATTAATAAGTAATTAATAAAATGACGAATTAAAGGATAATACATGTATAAGCTTACTATGAAAGCAGGAAGTTATCCCCTTCCGTTATCGTTACTATCTCAGTTGTACGGCTTTGACCTGGTTTGTCTGTCGTAATCATCTCTTCCTCACGTGAACAGCCTTGTCCTGGTTGTTTAGACGTGTTCATCTCTATCTCATGTGAACGGCTTCGTCCTGTTTGTTCTATCGATTTCCTGTCTACCTCATGTGTATAGCTTTGTCCTGTTTGTTCTATCGATTTCCTGTCTACCTCATGTGTACAGCCTTGTCCTGTTTGTTCTATCGATTTCCCGTCTACCTCATGTGCACAGCGTTGTCCTTGTTGTTTCGACGTATACATCTCTATCTCAGGTGAACGGTTTTGTTCTGGTTGTTCCAACGTATGCATGCGTTCCTTATGTGTACGGCTTTGTCTTGGTTGTTCTATCGTATTTATCTCTACCTCATGTGTACGGCTTTGACCTTGATGTTCCGACGTATTCATCTCTATCTCATCTTTACGTCTTTTCTATTACATCGATGTTACTACTAATTAATTTGAATTGACATATTCAAAAAAGCAGAACTTTAACTGTAAAGATTGCAGTTTAAATTACGAGTTTTAAAATTGACGACCGAGTGAGTAGTAATTAGCCAATGTTTACATATAGATGTACACATAAAGTGAACTTTCATTGATCGCAGACATAGTTTAAATCGCCACATAAAATATGTCTCAGCTACAACAACAAATAACCAGCTTTATTTCAACCGCTAAAGTCGATAAACTGTCAGCCAAAAACACAAATAATGCTGAGGAATCAGCATTTACAGAGAAAAATGGAGATAAACAAAATATCATAAATCCAGCAAAACGTCTCCACTCTTGTCTCTCTAGTTCTTCGGACCATAGTATTTGTATTGAAAACGAACTTGATGAAATAAAGCAGTCCCTGAAAAATGTGCCGAAAAAATCTGACCTTACAGAGATAGTGACCGAGATATTTAAATCATTATCCGAAAACTTGAAAAAACAAATTAAAAAAGAGATTATGTCTGAAGTCAAGTCAGAAGTCGAGAAATTAAAAACAAATTATGATTCGAAAATATCCCACCTACATGACAAATTAAACACTATTGAGTTTGAAAATGGGAATCTCCTTGAAAAAAATGCTAGTCTGCATTCTGATCTTAGGAAAATGAGGGAAGTCGTTGATGAAAACAACAAGAAAGCCACTGAAAGTGTTCGGCTTGGTAACTGGAATGAGCAATACTCACGTAAGAAAAATGTGAAAATATACCACTTACCAGAAAATCGAAATGAAGACCTACCACATTCTCTTCTTAATGAACTAAAGAACCAAGTCAAATTAGACATCAACCCGTCAGAAGTTGTTGCAATGCATAGAATACCAGGGAAAGAAGGGAATCCAAGACCAGTTCTTATTAAATTTTTAAGAATGGATACCAAAATTTCACTTCTGCGTAAAAAGAAGGCTATAAACGAAGCACTCAAAGTTAGAATTGGTGATGATATAACAAAACTCAACCAGGGTCTCCTAAATAGATTGTATCAACATGACAATGTTATCAGTTCATGGTATTTTAATGGTCATGTATATGGATCAGACGAGGAAGGAACTAGACATCGGTTTGAAATATTTGACGACATAAACAAAAAACTGAAAAAATAAAATGTGTGTATAAAATCACTTGAACATGCTTTTCAAATTTGTTTGATATTGTCAAGTACCATATGTATTTTTATATAATTCCTGTTCATCTATAATTATTTTGTTGTCTACAACACCAACTTGAACCTTGGGATGAGATTTGTCTCTTTGTCTCTTATACCAATCAACTATTTTTATTTTGTAACTATTTTCCGGAAAATATACGTTTCCTACGTATTTGGTTTAATTTTGAAAATACTCATATTTCCATATTTCCGGTTAGCTGTAAACATACAAATTTAATTATTTACTTCCAGAGTTAACTCGTTTTTACACATGAGATTTACACTCAAGCAACTGGATAATGGTTGCAATTGTGAAGGATGTTACATACATCAATATCCCTCAATATACAGTATTACCATAATCTATAACATAGATAATCCTAATCATTTGACAAATTGTGTTTCTCACTTCTGTCTGCACTCGTAAATTGAAAATTAGTCAAGCCTGTAAACTTCTGTCAAGCATATTCTATAGATTAGTCTAGTCAATTTTACTGCGGCTCATTCCACTTTTGTCTGAAATTCAGGCCAAGTGTTATCCTACTTTTGCTTATTTATTTTGCCTTTGTTTTGTTTTCTACATTTCACATTATAATTGCTGCCATACATCTTTGTAATTCAAATTCACAGATTATTGCATGATCACAGACTTTGCTCATATTTTCAATAGTATACAGTATCACAAGATAAGTGATATCTGATATCATCAACATCTGTTATTTATTAATGTTTCCCTTTTGTATATATGTTCTGTACATGTATGTTTTGTTTTGTACTTTATCTCGTCTATGTTTGAGTGTCCTGTTAATTAATGTATACGTCAGCTTTCGGTTTCAAGGATCTGTCCAAAGTGTACATCATGTGCTTATGTTTCACTATATATTCATTATAAGTTTTGATAGTTTTGACTGATCAATGTTTTCAACATTAATCTGTAAATTTGTAAACTATACTATTATTCATAACATAATCATAAAAAATGTTTTTGTCCTCAGTAGTATAATACAGTTTTTATTACTGGTTGCTGGAATTGAGCAAAATCCAGGTCCAGATCAGAGTAACAAAAAGAATTTGAAAATAGTACACAATAATGTGTGTAGTTTACTTCCTAAGTTAGATCTCATTAACAATGAACTACACGATTATGACATTATTTGTATATCAGAATCTCATCTTGACAAGTCAATTACTGATGACCAAATTAAATTAAATGGGTTTCATAAACCTATTAGGTTAGATAGAAATAGACATGGTGGAGGTGTGACCATTTATATAAAAAATAGCTTACATTTTATTGTACGGAATGACATATCTGTAAGTAATCTTGAATTACTTTGGGTTGAAGTGAGGAATTGTAGTAATGAAAAATTTTTAGTTGGTGTTTTATACCGTCCTCCTAACTCAAATTCTAATTTATGGGACTTATTTAGTGAGTCAGTAGATAAAGCACTTGATTGTAATTTGCAATTGTCCCTTTGTGGTGATTTCAATTGTGATATGATGTCAAACTCAAGTAACTCTTTTAAAAAGTTACTTAACCGGTTAAACTTGGAAAATGTTGTTTGGGAGTCTACCAACTTTACAACCCAAACTGGAACTTGTATTGATTTATTTGTGACTAATCGCAAAAACTTAATTAAATCAGTGACTGTACTTACACCGATATGCAGTTCGCATTCTCCTGTTTCAGTCGAAATTTCATTTAAAACTTTTAAACAACACTCGTTTAAAAGACAAATTCGAGATTTTAAGCGTGCAGATTATGAAGGTCTTAAAAACCAGTTGAATGATACTGACTGGGATGATGTTGTTTTTAATTCAAATAATATAAATGATGTTTATATGAACTTTGTCAAAACATTCGAAAGTACTGTCAATAGATACATACCTACTAAAACTATTACAGTTAGACCAAATGATAAACCATTTATGAACAACTTGATTAGAAACAAGATAAGACATCGTAATAGAATTCACCACAAAGCGAAAACTTCAAATAATCCAGATCACTGGAAAAAATTTAGAGAAATTCGTAATGAAATCAGAGATCCTGAACAATCATTTTGCTGATATAGCTAATATTGATATAGAACCAGAAATTCCTGATAATAATGAGCCTCCTCCATGTCATTTAAACAAATTTGTCATCACTGAGAAAGAAATTTTAGACCAGTTAAAAATTTTGAATGTTAATAAACCAGCTGGACCTGATAGTATCAGTCCTAGAATTTTAAAAGAGGTTGCTAGCTTTATTTCTAAACCATTAACTAAGTTATTTAATATGTCTCTATCAGTTAAACAGGTTCCACTGTTATTGAAAATTGCACATGTTAATCCTATTTTTAAAGGGAAAGGTAGCCCACATTCAGCTCTAAACTATCGTCCAATATCTGTTACTAGTATTGTTTGTAAGATTATGGAAAAAGTTTTATTTAAACATTTGTATAATTATATGAGGAGTAATAACCTTTTGTCAAAGTTTCAATCTGGATTCCAACCAGGTGATTCTACTGTTAATCAGTTAATTGAAATATATCATAAAATTATTAGTAATATGGATAGTGGTAGGGATGTAAGGTTTGTATTTTGTGATGTATCTAGAGCTTTCGATAAAGTTTGGCATAAAGGACTTTTATTTAAACTTAAACAATCTGGCTTAAATGACCAGCTTTTATCTTGGATAGAAAGTTATCTTTCGGATCGTCAACAAAAGGTAGTTTCAGAAGGCTTTTCGTCAACTCTAAGAAGTATACATGCAGGTGTCCCCCAGGGATCAGTTTTGGGACCCTTTCTGTTTCTTATTTATATAAATGATATAGTAAATGACATTGCTAATGATATTAGACTTTTTGCAGATGACACCTCTTTATTTGTCATAGTAGATGATGATCATGCTGTAGCGGCTGCTTCTTTGACTGATGACTTGGATGTTATCTCAAATTGGGCAAAATCATGGGCTGTTCAATTTAATTCTAAGAAAACTAAAAATATTGTATTTACTAGAAGGGAAAGGGAGCATCCACCTGTATTTTTTGGGATAAATGGTGAAGAGGTTGAGAAAATAAATATTCACTGTCATCTTGGGATAACATTTCAGTCATCAGCTTCATGGCACACGCATATTGATATTATTTATAAAAAAGCATGCTCTCGTCTTTCTGTGCTTCGTCAAGTTAAACACTTATTAGATAGGAGTTCACTTATACGTATTTATTATGCTTTTATTAGACCTATATTAGAATATGGTGATGTTATTTGGGGCAATTGCTCCCAGCATGAGACTGAGCTTCTTGAAAATATTCAGATAGAAGCTGCTAGAATTATTACAGGATTACGACGAAATTCCTCCAGACAAAAACTTTATATTGAATTAGGTTTAGAAACTCTGGAGAATAGACGTAATAAACATAAGCTTATACTATTCTACAAAATATTAAATGGGATGACACCTGCATACTTATATGAGTTAGTTCAGCCATATCTTCCCAGACAAACCCCTTATACTTTGAGGAATGAAAATAACACTTTTCACCCGCCTCTTGCTAGAACTAGCTCTTATTTTAATAGTTTCATTCCTTCCACTATAAGACTTTGGAATAGTCTTCCTTTGAGTTTACAAAAATCACCAAGTTTGGGTATATTTAGAAGTGGACTAGATAAGTTTTATAGGACTGATGATATATTTAAACCTTTCAACTATGGGATAAGGAAACTAAATATAAGTCATTGTCAACTCAGAAATAATGCTAGCAACCTTAAATCTCATTTGTTTAATCAGTTCTTATCCGAGAACACTTTTTGCACAAACTGTAACCAACCTGTTGAGGATAACCAACATTTCTTTTTTATTTGCCCTAATTATAATGATGTAAGACAGATCCTTCTTGATTCCATTTACTCCATTGTTGATAATGTTGACATAAATATTGAATTACTACTTTTTGGAAACAGATTATTTTCATATGATATGAATATTGCTATTTTTAAATCTGTTCAGAAATATATCAGTGACACTCAACGTTTTGTTTGAAACTTACTTTAATTTTTGTTTCATCTATTTTTATTTTTTATTTTTTTTCTACACTCCAACATAAATTCATTTATTCCACTAAGCAAGCTTAGTGTCTCTTTCAAGCCATATATATATTTCTAATGACTTATAAAGGATATTTGCATGTTTCAAGGTACTTTAAATAACTGATGATTAATTGCCTATATATTTAAATATATTTTGCATTTAGTAAGTAACACTGTTAACATATATTTGCTGGTGTGTGCTCACAAGTAGCATGCATGTTCCACTATATTGCATTATTTTAAATACAGTTGTTGTGATTGAATTATACCTTGTACATGTAATATGGAGAGAGCTTTTATAGGCTGTGCCTGTTGCTCAATCCTTTTCATATCTTAATGAATAAAATATGTTTAAAATCAAAAATCTATCTCATGTGAACGGATATGACCTTGGTGTTCCGACGTATTCATATCCATCTCATGTGAACAGGTTTGACCTTGGTGTGCCGACGTATTCATCTCTAGCTCATGTGTAAGACTTTGACCTTGGTATTCCGATGTATTCATCTCTATCTCATGTGAACAGTTTTGGTCTTGCTGTTCCGACGTATTCATCTCGACGTCATGTGAACGGTTTTGTTCTGGTTGTCCCGTCGTATTCATCTCTATTTCATATGAACGGTTTTGACCTGGTTGTACCGTCGTATTCATCTCTATCTCATGTGCACGTCTATGTCCTGGTTGTACCGTCGTATTCATATCTATCTCATGTGCACGTCTATGTCCGGGTCGTTCTGTTGTTATCATCCCTGTTAGTTGTGTTCTACCACGTCTAGTTTCCCTTATTTCGTGCATTTGATCCTTGTGTGTGCAGCGGGTAATGGTTTTCTTGAGGAGCAAAACGATTTCATTCCTCAATTTTGTTGACATCATAATATAGATGATAAAATTTGACATACAACCTATAATTGTAAAAAGCCTTATACCTTCCATTAGCATAACGAAATTGTTAAGTACAGAAACAAAATTGTTACCAGGCGAATCTGTAGAATAAGACAGCCACCATGATATTGCATATTCATACCTTTGTATCAGCACCACTAGCCTTATTGTGGCGAACTCAGCATTACCGTTAATGTATTTAAAAGACCCCCACAAGTGCACACATATTTTTGGACCTTCTGTAATGATGAATATCATTAAAAGTAAAATAATCATTGCAACTGATCTTCTTTCTTGTCTCCTTTGATTTGTTATCCGACCCCCGAACTTGTTAGTGATTAACTTGTAGACGATGAATATTGTAGATATTAGCATGACTAGACAACAGCTTGTCAAAAGAACGGTTTGGATCAGGAAATATGTTAAAGATGAGTATTCTACTATCCCATTACCTCCGGAATAAATAAGACAAAGATTATCACCTAAATAATCTTCAACACTCTCAGACCAAATGCTGAAATGTCGTGGAATACCTATTGCTATGGACAATAAGAAACAAATAACACAACAAATTGCAGCTCTTTGTCTGGTCAGCTCATTTTTAGTCCAAACTGGAAAACGGATGACTATGACCTTTTGTATCCCGAGACATGTTGTGATCATTGCTGATACATTGTGGAATGTGAAGGATAATATTGAGAGATGAGGAGAAATAGAACAATACGGATATGGTAAATAACACGTGTAAAATGCATCATATCGATGGCAAACATATTGTGACAGGAATATTGGTTCAAGTCCATAGCACGAAATCGCCGTTAATAAATCAGCTACAGCTAAACCTTGCATGAGTATTGTAGCAGGTGAACGCAAAGCTTTACGACAGAGTATAGTAAATATGACGATGTTCATAAGCATTGATATATATGATATAACTGAACCGGCACGGTACAAATCTAGTAAATTCTTGTCCTCATCTACCACAAAATCATCTTGAAAATTAACCATTATTTATATCGGATGATTTGCGTTGTAAATAAGAATGCACATCTATTTTCTTGCTCGGACATCAAAATTAAACATTTGACAAAGGATTAACAAATGAGAAGGTAAATAGGCACATCATAATTTCCAATAGTTCATATTTCCATGACAATATGATACACATGAACAAGTAGATATTTCGTCATCTGAGTCTTAGCAATCCATAGTTATTCTGGGCGGACGTTTTAATGAATACGGACGATATACAGCTTTATTTCAAGCTCTTTAAAATGATTCATAAAATGGAAGTGTTTATATTCATTTGATAATTTTTACTGGTTTAAAATTCTAAGTGACATGACTATCTCATTGAAATCACCAAATGCCATATTGCAGCATAATACCAACCACTAATATCAATATATATGACAACTTATTTGTCCTTTTGTAAAATAACAATAATTTACCCATTGGTAAATGAAAATGACACTTAATTTTGTCTTTCCAAAGTACTTTTTTGATTTTATCTTCAACAGGAATGATCAAACCAAAACATTTTGAAAGATAGAGATGTATAAAACATAATCACGTGAAAGTCATGTTACCAAAAGGGTATCAAAGAATAGCCAAATCCGTCTAATGATTGTAACATGAAATATCCATTGATGTAAATTTTGGACTATTTTAAATCTTGGTCTATTTCTGAAATAAGTGTTTACATACTTTTGATTTTTTAACCCTGTATTCTTACATTGCACATGAGAAATATTAAATTTGTTTGTATAAACATTGAACGACAAATATATGTGAAGTATAAACTTTTCTGACGTCAGACACGCGAATCAATGAATGTGTTTGTAGATAGATGTTTTTGTGTTCTGTTAAATTGTTCCTTTTAAAATTGTTACACGATGGTGACTGCTGTACCCATATTTTGACTATTTTACTTATTATGTCTGTTTAGTTCACGCATCATTGTAAATATAATGGAATTTGATAAGACTGTTATCAAAGTGAGAGGTTTAGCGCTATAAAACCAGATGATTTAATCCAACATTTTCTACATTTGAAAATGCCTGTTTCAAGTCAGGAATATGATAGTTCTTGTCCATTCGTTTTTGATGTGTTTTGTCATTTGATTTTGCCATGTGATTATGGACTTTTCGATTAGATTTTCCTCTGAGTTCAGTATTTTTGCAATTTTACGTTTTACATGACGGCATACAGTCAAATAAACATCAATCTTAAATTGCCTAGGTAATAGAAAATCTGCGAACCGGACCTCGCTCATCCGACATTAAGGATGTATGAAGGTGAGGTTTTGAAATAAGTGTCAAATGTTCGGGCTCCTTGGTGATTTTCCATACGATACAAAGTAAAATATTTTGTCCCATAACACATATTTATCTTTAAACATAAGACTTTATAGCTCATAAAAGACCATTGACAAAATTTAAGCAAATTTTCTTTCTTTTGATTTGAGACCAAAACAATACCAATGCAAATATAAGGTAAAAGTCCGAGTGAGCCTTTTCCCAACATATTTTATAAATCAAATATCTTGAAAAAAGAAGCTCCATGACCTATCAATATTGTTCGCTTATTTTGATTCTTAACTAATACTCTTCCAGCTTAAAGTATCAATTTTGAATTCTTGATTTATTCAATTTCATTTTAGATCACCTAAGTACACCCTTCAGAACATACGATACGACGACCGTATCTTTCTTGTACATAGTTAATGTTGTAAATAGATACTCCCCTGTCCCAAGTCAGGACCCTCTGGCCTTTGTTAGTCTTGTATGGTTTTAAATTTTATTTTCTTGTGTATAATTCAGAGTTTTGTATGACGTCCATTTTCACTGTACTAGCATACATTTTTATAAGGGGCCAGCTGCAGGACGCCTCCGGGTGCGGGAGTTTCTCGCTACATTGAAGACCCATTGGTGGCCTTCGGCTGTTGTCTGCTCTATGTTCGGGTTGTTGTCGCTTTGACACATTCCCCATTTCCTTTCTCAATTTTACTATTTTAGAGTTTGTTTTCGGAAAAGTCTTAATTTTAAGAAATTATTTTTATTATGTACTACAGATCTGGTACTCTCTGTGAAGTCAAACTTGTAATGATCAACTAAGGTCAATAACGTACAGAACTTACTAAATATTTATTTTTCGTACTTGAGAAACGACTAACTGCTTAGTAAACTGCTTAGTAAACTGCATCCTTGATTGTAACATGAAATATACATTGCTGTGCAGTTACATGACGACATACAGTTATACAAATACGAACACCTAGCCTACAAGGTAATATAAAACTTGGCTTCTCTCATCCGACATTGATATGTGCTGAAGACGAGTGACCATGACCATGTAGATATGTATGTGAATTGATACATAGCATACATTAGTCGACACTTACTTGAAATATTGTAAGTGCAAGGTTCTCTACAATTCCCAAACACTCTTGAAATAACCCATTAACTAGTACTCGTGTTACCTGCTAAAGGGCATCATTTTACAATACTGCAAATATGTGCAATATTTGATGTCATGTTGCAGATATTGGTTTATCTGAAGACCTGCTTAACCTGTTATGTAAATCTCGAAAACATAAAACTCAAATTGACGGCAAAACTATGTTAAATTTTGTTGGATTTTAAATTGGTTTTTTTAAATGTTTTTATGTACATGTGTTCGTATGTTTAGATATTCAAATCATAAAAATTTACGCTATGGTGACTCAATACGTTCAAGGAACCGTTTTAACAAGGATTATCCTTATACCATTTTCACCGTTAGTCGTTAGAGTTTCTGTGAAACTGATCATTCGTATTAGTGTACATTGACAAACCATGAAATAATCAAATATTTTACCAAGAGTAGTCTTTGTTTTAGTAAAGCATATGATAAATTGATAAAACTACTTATAAAAATATAAAATTAATATATATGACAACTTATTTGTCCTTTTTCAAAATGGTAAATTTTACCCATTAGTAAATGAAAATGACACTTTATTAATTTTAAATTCGTGGCCCTGAGGCACATTTCTGATTTTATCTTCAACAGGAACGCTGGGAATGTTTTAAAACCTTAACAAATGATAGGTCATGTTACTAAGAGTTTACATGTATAAACCATAGCAAAGTTCGTCAAATGATTAATATTGTAACATAAAATAGCCATTGATGTTAATTAAAATGACAGCGCACAAACAGGATCACCCCTTCAATGATTGCCTAGGTAATAGAAAAGGTCCTGACTTTGATTTCGCTCATCCGACATCAAGGGCATACGATTAGATGTGGATATCTATCATGTTAATAGATTTTGAGTTTTCAGAACAGACTTCGTAATATATATATATAACATATTTTGGTACTTTTGTAAAATTGTGTTAATAATATATCATGTACCTTCAAATTGCATGACATTATTAAGAGGAACTAGTTCTGACAAGTTTCATTAATGCGTTCTGATATATCTCGTATTTCAGATTGACTATTCTCTGTAAAGTCAAGATGATGTACAGCTCAGGAAAACGTCGTACAGTACTCACAGGAATGCATGAGATATCGCTTATAAAATTCTGAAATTTGTTTACAGTACATTTTATTTGAGAAACGATTGTAAATTTCCTCCATGATCGTAAATGCAATATACATTGCTGTGCATTTACAAGACGACATACAGTCATAGGAACAACTATCCCGACATTAATGCATGCTGCAGATGCGCATTCACATGAATAAATAAAAATACAGCAACGCTCATTCAACATTTGCCTCAAATTTAAAACATGGCATATTGAAAGTGAAAGGCTCTCTGAAAGTCAAAAAACTTTTGCAAAAACCTTTTATTTTTATCAAAACTCATGTTACCACTTAAGAATTTCGAATTACGGTAATTCATACAAAAACATATTATTTACCCAGGATGAGATGTTGGCGAATCAAATTTCCTTCATAGCTTCAATAAACATTAAATTAAATAGCGAATCGGGGGACATACCTTGTTTTTATTGAATACATAGCCTTCATATAATAATGTAAAAACAACGGTGCATTGCCGGCTCATCTATATATTCGACGAAAGAATTGTCAATAAGCTTTGTAAAGATTCTATAAGCAGTGAAAAAGGGTATACAGAAATTTTGTGAAACTGTTTACTCGCGTAGTGATTCCATAATAACACTTAAGTATATCTCCATCTTTCTCTAAAATTAGTTCTATCAAAACTTTTGATTTTTTAACCGTGTATACCACCAATCCCTATGTGAAATTGAAAACGCGTCTAAAAGAAATACACAACAATGCTTTCAACATATAAATGGAAGCATACGCCTTAAATTTATAACTTCATGCCACAATACGGCATATTCTACTAATAGTGAAAAAGGAAAAAAAATTATTGTAACAAGTGATCAGTATGTTAGAGTTTCTTATTGTTATCATACTTAATGAATTTGGAGGTCGCCTTCTTCAACAAATTTTTGATATTCATGCGGGAACGAACTGTGCGCCTCTCCGTACCGAACACTTCTTATTTTCATATGAGTCGGAGTTCCTCCAGCCACTTGTCAAAAACAAAAATAAATCAAAGAATTCAGATCATGATGGGTTCCATTCAATTATTTTCCAGATCTAGAGAATCAATGAATCATAAGACATTGCTTGATTTGACCCATTTTTTACTTGTACTTCGATTTTCACATCAGCGGTCACCTCAGTACAATTTCACCTACCTTAGTAGCAAAATATTAAATACCTGGATATGGAATACACTTTCTCCATCGTTTTTGATATTCAGGAGCTTGCAGCTGCTATGCAGACGTTGTAAAACATCAGAAGAGTATAAGACAAAATTTGATGAACCAGAGGTATGTAAAGGAAGGTCTCGTCTTTTCACTAAAAGATTTGACGACCTTATAATTATTCAGTATTAACTTCACCAAACTTTACACAGCGATCTTTAAGTATAGATTATGTGTACTGACGTTGTTTATAATCTTAATAACATGTTATAGTATTCTTGTATTTGTCTTTGTGAATTATAGCTTTAACCGTTTATTCACATCTGGTAAGATTTATTTTACGTGGCTCCGTACGGATACATTCCATCATTGTGTAATTGTCCTATAATGATTTTTTGGTATTTGTATTCTTGTCTTTCTTTTCGTTTTAACACAATGTAGACTGCTGTTTCTCTACTTTATACATTGTTACCTACGCTGCTGTTTGTTTGTTTTGTTCACACATCGTTGTCAATGTAATGACATTTGATGACATTGTAATACATTATTTATGTAAAAAAAATTAACGAAAAACAAATATGTAACAAATAAACAAACGACAACCACTAAGTTTGTTTTATCATACCGAACCAACAATGAAAAAATTCTTTGGAATCATTGAAAAAGAACTGACCTTACTTAAGTAAACAAATCAAAAGCTGACATTCGAAAATACATTAGTGTCTTAGAATTTCTGGCATCTTCAACAAAAGCAGCATCTTTTGGTAAAATTGGATGGCCCTAAAAGGGCGGTTTCTAAATAACATATCATTGGTACTTGTAAAGCCTTATTTCCTCGATGGCATTGGCTTCTTGTAAAATAGTAATCAAAAGTACCAGGATTATGATTTAATACGCCAGACGCGCATTTCGTCTACATAAGACTCATCAGTGACGCTCATATCAAAAACGTTAAAAAGCCAAACATGTACAAACTTGAAGAGCATTGAGGACCCAAAATTCCAAAATGTTGTGTCAAATACGGCTAAGGTAATATACTCCTGGGATAAGAAAATCCTTAGTTTTTTTTTCGACAATTCAAAGTTTTTTAAACAGGATATTTATAAAAATGACCATATAAATTAAATTGATATTCATGTCAATGCGGAAATGCCGACTACTGGGCTGGTGATACCCTTGGGAACGAAACGTCCGCCAGCAGTGGCATCGACCCAGTGGTGTAAAATAGTTCTCTAGGGTACCAGGATTATAATTTAATACGCCAGACACCCGTTTCGTCTACCCAAGACTCATCAGTGACGCTGATTTGTAACATGAACGTTGCCATTTTGTTATTTTACGTCTATGACGTAAATGTCTTGGCAGATAACTCTGGTACAAATCTAGTAACTGAAAATTTATTCGCCAGTGAACAATAGGGTTATTCACCGCTGGTATAATGTGTTAAGGGTTATTTGTCTATTGTTTCAATTAATGGGGAAACATAATTGAATTATTCAATTTCACGTGTTACCCAATGGAATTGTTTGTTATATATGTAAGGTATACAAGAGCTGTCAAAATGACAGTAAACCGGATTCTTTAACATTTATTTGTGATCTGGCATTTATCAATATTACAAGGACCAAAACTCTTAATAGGAAATTTAAAAAGGTTTGGTTGAACGGTTCATGAGTAAATGCACGGACACAACATTTTTTAAACTTTCAAGAACCGTAACTCCTGAACGGTAAAAGTCACAATCGTCATTATTGAACTTGACCTCCGTTATGTTGTCAGTAACAACATATTAAAATTTTAAAAGGTTTGGTAGAACCGTAACTCCTGAACGGTAAAAGTCAAAATCGTCATTATTGAACTTGACCTCCATTTTGTTGTCAGTAACAACATATTAAAATTTTAAAAGTTTTGGTTGAACGCTTCATGAGTAAATGCACGGACAACATTTGGTTGCCGCCCGTCCGCCCGCCCGCCGTACATCCCCAAATCAATAACCGACATTTTTGACACAAAAATCCGGTTAAAAATGAGAAATGTTATAAATCCGTTATGCTGTCGATCCGACAGCTTCTTGTTAAACTATTCATTAAACATAATATGTATTAACAGTATATATAATAGCTTTACAAGGACACTCTTAAATCAGAATCAGATCGCATCAATTTAATGTAAAGGAAAGGATATTGTGTATTAATTCATGACACACACCATGTGTAAATGAAAAATTGTAAAGTTATAGTTCATCATCTTAAAGTAGTTTGTATCTCATTTCTTCAAATATCACTCCATTCGAATGAATACAACTACGAACAATAATGTAGTGTTAAGAGTCTTGACCAACTAGAAAAATTGAGATATGGGCAGATGTGTCTTACGTCATTTGGAATAAAATGGAACGTAAAGTACATCGCAATGTATGAAAGGGAATATCGGCCATAATTATACAATTCTTAATTTGTGAAATGCAATTTCTTAATTTGTAAAATGCAATTTCTTAATTTGTAAAATATAATTTCTTAAATGGTAACATGTATATTTCCATCCTTTACATGAATGTCTACATTTCTTGATTGATGAAATGTAAATTCTTATTGTGGAAATACAATTTCTTAATATTTTAACGTTTTTTCCTCATTCGTTACATGAATTTCTATATTCCCTTTTTTGTGAAATGTAGTTACTTTGTTTGGGTCACTTGTGCGTCAGTGTGATTGTTTCCAACCAATGAGAAGTTCCCTTCCATATCAAACGACCCCCGAGTTTGAACAAATCAAAATATAACCATCTGAATTTCAAGCATAAACTGCTTGTAAAGTATATATTTTTTATAACATGATAAATACTAAATTCAAAAGCAAACTTCAATCAAAATCATTAAAACATGGTACATTGGCATATTGCATGTGAACTTTTGTAAATCAGAACAGTGTACAAACATCATGAGAATATTAAATGTCAGTTGATTAATTTGTTATCTCAATAAAACATGTATATAATGTCATCAGTCTACATTCGAGGAATCAAATTAGTATGACAAATTGATAACTCACTTATAGAATGTTTAGATTATTGGTTTGATCTTTTTGGTTGCTTCGGTCTTTGTCATCCCGGGTAATTTTGTGACTTGTTAAAGTATATGGGTTTTGTTCGTGGTCCTTTGGTCTTTCTATATGCAATCATACCGCATGTCCTTACCTTTTCAAAATCTGCAAACGATGTAATATTAACTGTTTTATAACATGAACGTGCTGAAGATTTTGGCTCATATCAATCCTAAAAGATACTTTTCAAATAAAGGTACAAGTTAATTATAAAGTTTGAATTGTGATGTTCCCCTGTCATTATAGTATGGTGTTTATTGATCTCAAGTTGTTTGATTTGATCGTATATGTAGCAACCTACTCGATTTTTAACGATGTAAATATATGTATTACTGAAAAATCATTATACCATGGTTTTCGACATCACAAACTAGTCAATACATTTACTAAATTTGATCATCGGCACAAAGACATTATTGCAATTCGTAAATATATATAAACATGCATGCATCTGATACTTGTTTGGCTTTTTAACTATTTTGATCTGAGTGTCACTGATGAGTCTTATGTAGACGAAACGCACGTCTGGCGTATGCAATTATAATCCGGGGGTACTTTTGATATGTATTATACGTTCAGGGATTTCACATCAAATTTGTATATTCTTTACAAGTATAAAAATGTCGGGGTCCACATCAAAAGCTTACCAAATCTTTAATCGGATTTATTAAGAGGGGATTTCATAACGATACTGTTGTCAGGTCATTTAAAATGGCACATTCTGTATTGTATTGATTCGCGCAAAGGGTTTTCGCATCAGAAATTAGTTGATTCATTGTGTCATTGCTGTTCTTTTAACGCACCTTTTGACCTTTTTCTTGGTGGTTATTTTTTTTATGGGTGGAGGAGGCAGGAATGCCAGGTAAAAACACCAACCTTCGATAGGAAAACGTTCAATCCCAGTCATTTTTCAAGAACGGAGTCTAGTGCACCTGCAATAGCAGGGTCGAACTCACAACCTCAGTGTTAACTGGTAAGGGATTACAGTAGTAGAACTACTTAGATAATTGGTCACCGAGGCCCCCATCGGATATAAACACATTTATTTAAAAGCCAATTGTTGGCATAATACCGGTTATGTTCTTCTCATGTATTTTATTATGGTATGATACTAATCCACTAATGGGAGGGATTGTGCTTGAGTTTTAAATGATTTAGACATAAGACTTAATCTAAGGTATTTAAGAATGAATACAGATAGCAAGGTTGAAGTATTATATTGCTTCAAACCTTGTGGATAAACGTTGTGCCTTAGAGTATAAACAATATTATTAGGATTAGACCGTTGGTTGTCCCGTTTGAATGGTTTAACACTAGTAATTTTGAGGCCCTTTATAGCTTTCTGTTCGGTGTGAGACAAGGCTCCGTGTTGAAGGCCGTACATTGACCTATAGTGGTTTAATTTTATAAATTGTTATTTGAATGGAGAGTTGTCTCATTGTCACATCTTCCTATATCTATCGTATAAAATGTTTGCCTGTTAGTTATCATTGTAATGTTTTCACTGTTATTAATCTTGTCTGTTCAATTGGTTATGTTTAACATTGTTTGTTGATGCTTTTATTTTAATTTCACAGCATTAATCCCTAAACAAAAATACTACATACTTTTACATGTTAACAGTCTATATATTCAGGAGCCTGTAATTCAGTGGTTGTCGTTTGTTTATGTGTTACATATTTGTTTTTCGTTCATTTTTTTTTTACATAAAAAGACCGTTAGTTTTCACGTTTGAATTGTTTTACATTGTCCTATCTGGGCCTTATATAGCTGATTATGCGGTGTGGGCTTTGCTCATTGTTGAAGGCCGTACGGTGACCTTTTGTTGGTAATGTCTGTGTCATTTTGGTCTTTTTTAGATAGTTGTCTCATTGGCAATCATACCACATCGTCTTTTATATATATATATATATATATATATATATATAACTCGTCTAAACATCAACCCAACAATGTTAGATCTGTAAATTTGCTTTCGCAAATTTTTGGTTCTTCCCTCGCCGGGATTCGAACCCATGCTACTGTGATATCGTGACACCAAATCGCCTGCACTGCAGCCGTCCCGCTAGACCACACGACCACCTGGGCTCTCAAAAAAAGAGCTTTCGGTGGGCATGTGTTACCTTTCCACGTCAGTTTTAATCTAGCGGCGTACTACAGTACATGATATATATATATATATATATATATATATATATATATATATATATATATATATATATATATATATATATATATATATATATATATATATAAACACTAAGCGGAAACCCAGCTGAAATCAAACAAAAAGCAAAATTTTAATAATTTAATTGTATACATCTGTTTCTATGGGTTTCCAAAGATTAATAAAGATGCATACTTTTGGATTTTATGCATCGTATACAAATGGTATTACTTGAATAATAGTACTGAGCTTCGTTGTATTTGTAAAGTTTTAAATCAGAGACAAATTGTAATAAAACTATCGATTTTGGTAGGTTCAAATCCTAAGGATATAATATTGTGAATAAGCATAAATTTTAAGTGCACTTTTTAATGTTCGGGCGTGTTTGAGTTGACTATTCTGTCTTTAAAACGTATAGAGCAAAAATATTTAAAACATCATATAACATCATATTATATTATATTATATATTAAGCCTATATTTTGAATTAATAACATTACACATTCATGGTAATAATAAATAAAATATATGAGTGAAATACCTTATATGTCCTTAGACAGAGAAGGTGTGTTCGAAAAACATATTTTTCATTAGACCTACTTGCTGACGGACTTTTTATTGGATCTTAAAAATGCATTACGTGACAACCGAGTTTAAAGTTGACAGAATGTAGAAAAATACATTAGCTAGTAGATACATTTCATTTTTAGCCATGGCGTTGTCAGCTTGTTTTAGATTTATGAGTTTGACTGTCTCTTTGGTATCTTTTGTCCCTCTTGTCTTATAAAATACAGCTGGCATATAAGTATCGTAATGGTGCTATTTAGATACATTTTTCGAATTTCAAGATGTTAAATTGGAAGGGCGTCATCCCTGTAATGGCTTCCATTTTAACGATTGTAAAAATTACCTGGAGTGACTGGGAGATAATTTCGACGAAGTAGAATCCTGACTAAGCTATTCATCAAATTTCAAAAAAAGTGGATGTAAGCAATTTATATTTGTTAGAGACACGTGTGCTTGTATAATTTGGTCGCACATGTGACCTTCTACCTACGTCTACTCTTCTATGTTTTTAATGGTTTAAATAGCCTTGATGTTATAAGATCCACTGATGAGGCAATATGCGGTAATATTACATTTATCTTAATTGACCTTAAAGTATAATGCTATTTTAGCATAACAGCTTAACTTGAGATATAAAGTACACACTCTTTCATATTAGTTTGGTATTGTGTAATTATAATGTACATCATTATATATAACAGTTGTGTTTCGTTCTGCTGTATACAATTTGTATTACAATGTAGACCTTGCCCTTATTATAAAAATCATTAATGATAATTATATAACTATATAAACTAAAGAACATGAAAGACAACACCCACCAGAAACACCTGACTTATTTGTAATCAAGATTATCTGTTTATTGGACATCATATCAATCTTTATTTCTATTCCAGTTAAACATGAACGAGATTTGAACGTCACTTTATAATGTACAAGAAGTGAATATCCTTTATAATGTACAAGAAGTGAAAATCCTTTATAAAAGATGCGATAAGTAATATAATAAACTTATCAATCTAAATCAAAATGTAAATTCTGTGGTTGTTTTTGTTGCTGTTTATTATGGTCCGTCTATTGTTGTTTTGTTGGACCACTAACCGAGGTTAAGGGAGTGATGTGTGACTTCCCAAATATGTCTCACCTCACAAATTTCTGCACATGCCTTTGATAAGCGCATGGATCTTTACTTCTATAGATTGTTTTTCGTTAATGGTTTTGTACATTTAGTTCTATTGTTGAAATATTGCACAACTGACACAGGTTATCATAAAGATTCTGCGTCTTAAATCATAACCCCGCCCATTATTTATGTTCCTGTTCAAAGATGGGATCCTGTTATTCAGTAACTGTCGTTTGTTTATTGTCAATTCTGGTTTTTTTGTTGTTGTACAAAAACCAAGGCGTTAGTTTTCTTGTTTGAATCGTGCTTAGCTTTGTTATGTCAGGGTTGTTTAAAGCTTGCTATGAAATGGCGGTATTGTTTTTTGTCATAGGCCGGTGACCTTCACAGACTGTTGATAAACTTCTAAGTCATATGGCTCTGGTGAAATCTGGTCACATTTGCAACTATACAACATACTCTTTTTTATATGTAGCTATTTCATTCTCAAGCTAAGTTGACGCAAATTACTGTGTCTTTATCATTATTGGTCTATGGTTTGCATGGGTATTGATAAAACCTCATATTCACATATTCAACGTGCCAAATTACCTCATGTTTTTATCAACACTTTTGCAAAAACACGAAATCAAAGATTCGTGAAATTACAATTAAACTCAAACCAAGAAAATAAATTAATCCACAGTATCTCAAACCAACATGTCTATTAACCTTAAACTAAAACTTTTACCTTTTACATAAACCATGAAATCCGGGTCTAAACTATAATATTATATATGTATATTTGAGAAATAATTCATTGAAGCCATAGATTTGTTGAAAATTTACACATGGCCTTGGCCGTGATATTCCAATTTTATCCTGAGCGTTAACGAGGGATACAATTAAGGAATATCATGGCCCAGGCCATGTGTAAATTTACAACACATCTATGGCTTCCATGAATTATTTAGATTCTAATAGGACAAATAATTTCATTCAAATACTGAAGCGAAGGTGGGTATGCCGTGTGTGTAGCTGTTCTTTTTTACTCCTTGTTGGATAAAGCTCAAATGTTATCATATATCTTTAGCTTGCATTGATTATTTCGTTTATAACCGCTAGAAAAAATATGTTTAATTCTCAAACCCAATATTTCCGATTTTTAATTTACATGTTTTTTTCGCAAAAATTGACATTTCGTAACGAAGGAGCTGCCATGTTGACTCTCTGAAATCAAATGCAATAGAATAGAAAACAAAACAAAACCTACCTCAGAATTCCTTTTAATACAATTTTATATGAACTTCGATGGTTACAAAAAAGTTTATATGTTTGTGACATTGACTAAATACTGCAAGTTGAATTAGTGTATTGATAGCTTTAAAAATCGTTACATAAATATCAAGCATATTTTCATCCCTACATGAACCCCTGATTGTAGAGAAAGTGTTCCATGATAAAATTGACATTGCACAAAATATAGCTGTGTTACTATATTTAGGAAATAAACAAAACTAGTTGCAATAAATTCTTTTAATTATGAATCCGAATAAGCACATGTACAAGTTTACATTAAGGGCAGGACAGTGTGTTGGCCACAAATTTTCCGTTAATGTGATTAAAACACCACCATAAATACACAATTACTTTTAGAACTTCTGTAATGAAGAAAACAATTAGAACTGCAATGATCATTGCAACTGTATCCTTTGATTTGTAATCTCACCTGTAAATGTGTTAGTGATTAACTTGTAGACGATGAATATTGTAGATATCAGCATGACCAAACCACAGCTTGTCAAAAGAATGGTTTGGATCAGGAGATATGTTACCGAGGAGTATTCTAAAATATCATCACCTTCGGAATGACCAAGACAAACATCTGCGTAATAATAAGTATCGTAATTTTCTGTAATCTTGAAATGTTTTATCTGTGTATTTCTCAGACCAAATGCTAAAATGTGGTGATATACCTATTGCTATGGACAATAAGAAGCACATAACACAATAAATTGCAGTTTTTTGTTTGGTCATCTGATTTTTAGTCCAGTTTGGAAAAAGGATGGCTATGACCTTTTGTATCCCGAGACATGTTGTGAGCATTGTTGATACATTGTGGAATGTAAAGGATAATATTGAGAGATGATGAGAAATAGAACAATACGGATATGGTAAATAACACTTGTAAAATTCAATGCCGACGAAAAGTAAATAACAAACATATTGGGAAATGAATATTGGTTCAAGACCATAGCACGAAATCGCCGTTAATAAATCAGCTACAGCTAAACCTTGCATAAGTATTGTAGCAGGTGAACGTAAATTTTTACGACAGAGTATAGTAAGTATGACGTTGTTAATTAGCATTGATATATAGGATATAACAGAACCAGCACGGTTCATACCCATTAAATACTTGTCCACTTCAACAACAAAAGTATCAAAATAACCATTCATTATTTATATCGGCTGATATGTATTTTAAATAAGAATGATCAAGAATGCTCATCTTATTTTCAATACTCGGACAGCAAAATCAAACATTTATGACAAAGGAACATTAACAAATGACAAGGTAGTTAAGCACATTATAATCTCCAATAGTTGCAATTTCAATGACGATATAGTACACATGAACAAAAACGATACTGTGTCATCCGAGTCTTATTAAGCCATCATTTGTCTGTACGATATACATATTGTATTTACTCTCCCTTTATTTCAAGTTCTAAACCTAAAAAAACTCACACACAAGATACATGTGTATATACTCAATGTGATTATTTTACTTGTTTGTCTATTTTATTGATCACTAAATGCCACATTGCAACATAATACTAATAATAATATATATGACAACTTTTTTGTCCTTTGGTAAAATAACAATAGTTCACCCATGGGTAAATGAGAATGATACTTTGTTAATTTCGTTTATCCGAAGCACTATTCTGATTTTATTTTCGACAGGAACGCTTTAACCAAAACCATATTGAAAGCCAGGGATGTAGAAAACCTAGATGTAGATATTGAAACCAAGATGGTATAAGTCAAGAGCAAAATTCGTCTATTGATTTTAACATGAAATACCCATTGCTGTTCATTGACTGGAAGGCATACCGTCAAACAAACAGGAAACAACAATTCCAAAATGTCCTTGATAATACAAATACTATAACCTTGACTTCGCTCATCCGACAGTAAGGATATTCGATACGATGAGCATATCTACATTGTACATAGTTATTGATGTAAATAGATACTATTCTAGAATTTGCAGTGTAGCCTTCTTAAAATTCATAATATATCTTGGTACCTTTACAATCTAATAATTTTTTAGTACTCAGCTGTCTAAAAATGATTTTTTTTTAAATAACTTTCATATTTGTAAAATAAACCGGGATCAAAATGCGAAACCAAACTCCTAACTGTGTATTGATACCTCAGTGGCGGGTACTTGTGGGAGGATTCGGGGTTTTGAACACCCACAAGAAAATAAATGAAAACGGAACGATTGATTTAAATAAAAGGATGTTCTATATATTGTATATTTTGGTTTATTTCTAAAATCTATACGATGCTTTATTTTTGTCTAGTTTCCTAATCAAAATAATTAAAATGAGAAGATAAATACCTTACAGCTTCAGTTTCCGTCGATGCTGAAGTGTTTAATCTTAGAATACAAGTTAAGCGTCTTTGACCTACTATATCTTTTATTCGGATACTCCTCCAATTTCAAAGGGAGCATTCGAAAAGAACCCAGATGGAACCAAGAAGTTGGGTTGCGATAACAAAACAATCCGGATGTTGAACCAGTTTCCATGGTTTCGAACCAAAGAATCCGGATAGAACCAAGGTTCAGAACCAAAAATCCAAGATGGAACTAAGGTTTAGAACCAGAGTGCCCGGATAGAACCTAATTGCATTCGGAATACTAATGACTTTTTATACCTTAAATGTATTTCCCAAATCATTCATTTATTAAGTATATTTATATATAATTATATTTTGAAGCTAGGTCGACACAAACTCTTGTGAATTCATCATCATTCATACGATACTTTTTTTGTGGTTGTCATGGGTATTGATAGAAATGCAAATTCACACGTGCAACGAAGTGCAAATTTACCTAAGATTTTAATCCAGATTTTTCTATTTATTTATATTGTAGTCCTGTAGTGTTGTGTTGCCATTTTAATGTTATATTTTACATGGCCCTAAAAGAGGGAGGTTTGGCATGCCACAAAACCAGGTTCAACCCACCATTTTGTCCGTTAAAATTGTCCTGTACCAAGTCAGCAATATGGCCATTGTTATATTGTAGTTCGTTTCTGTGAGTTACATTTTAACGTTGTGTTTCCGTTGTGTCGTTTATTTTCTCTTATTTTTTAGTGTGAATTCACATTACTATAAGACGTGTCACGGTACTTGTATTTGGTTTTGATGTTATATTTGTTATATTTGTTATTCTCATGTGTGTGTTACATTTTAAAGTTGTGTCGTTGTCTCCTCTTATATTTATTGCGTTTTCCTCAGTGATAGTTCGTTACCCCGATTTTGTTTTTTGTTCATGGATTTATGAGTTTTGAACAGCGGTATACTACTGTTGCCTTTATTTGGCATACCAAGGAAAAGAAAGAATTACTAAATTACACTTGTTACAACTCAACTCAATCCGAGAAAATAAATGAATCCACAGTAGCTATAACTAACACTTTAATCTACCTTAAACCAGAAGTTTATCAAGTAGTATAAACTATGAAATCCGGGTCTAAACTATAATTTAGCAAATATACATTAAACAGTTTACTACATAATGAACGTGTGTACATCAAGCTAGAGGACCAAAAACTACTTGAAACAAATCAAAATGGCTACATGTTACAAGAGCAGACTTAAAGACTAAAGTTACGACTAAAATATAGTCCTTCGTCGGACTGTAAAATCTGTGCCTTCTTTAAATGTGTTACTCCAAACATAAGATTGACCGTACAAATGAAACTACTTTAACCATGACCCTTAAGGATGTACTTACAGGTAAGGTGAAGATTAATAAATTAAGAATTTAAAATTACCTTATGTTTGCATTGGTATTATTTGGGTCCCAAAACAAAAGAAAGAAAATTAAGAATCTTCTAAAATTTTGGTAAATGACCTTTTCATGAGCTATTTAGTCTAATATGAAAAATTAAATGGGTGTTATGGGGCAAACTACTTTACCTTGTTTTGTATGGAAAAACACCAAGGAGTCCGAAAATTTGACACGAATTCCAAAACCTCACCTAAGTACATCCTTAAGTTAAAATTTGCAAGCTTTGAAACCTTACCCAAGTCACTGTGTTTTAGATATAGCTTCTTACATCAGTGACTGCCGTGTTAAAAAAAAATGTCCCGTGTTGAAGGCCGTAAATTGACCTATAATGGTTACTTTTATAAATTGTTATTTGGATGGAAAGTTGTCTTATTTGGCACACTCGCCACATCTACCTATATCTAATAACAATA
This sequence comes from Mytilus galloprovincialis, assembly GCF_965363235.1. Classification (NCBI taxonomy): domain Eukaryota; kingdom Metazoa; phylum Mollusca; class Bivalvia; order Mytilida; family Mytilidae; genus Mytilus; species Mytilus galloprovincialis. Next base: position 4,489,356 of record NC_134844.1, read on the forward strand.
GGACATTTCAACATGCTAATAGTTATCAAAGGTACCAGGCTTATAATTTAATGCACCAGACGTGCGTTTGGTCTACATAAGACTCAGCAGTGACGCTCAGATCAAAATGGTAAAGAAAGCCAAACAAGATTTAAAAGAGGGACGAAAGATACCAAAGGGACAGTCAAACTCATAAATCTAAAACAAACTGACAACGCCATGGCTACAAATGAAAAAGACAAACAGAAAAACAATAGTACACATGGCACAACATAAAAAACTAAAGAATAAACAACACGAACCCCACCAAAAACTAGGGGTGATCTCAGGTGCTCCGGAAGGGTAACAGATCCTGCTCCACATGTGGCACCCGTCGTGTTGCTTATGTGATTACAAATCCGGTAAATAGTCTAATTCGGTAGGTCACATTCATGAAAGGGAAGGGGATTGTAGTTACGACGTAAGGAACATATCCGATATCATTTGTGAAACGGTTATTCCATAACGGTCAACCAATTCGTGATGGCGTCCATAAAATTTACGAAGGGATGATTTCAACTTCACCATTGGAACTCTTGGTTTAATAGCTTCCTTGTGAGCAGTAACCCTCTATCAAGAAAATTAAGTTGAAGATCATTGGTGTGCAATAAGTCTAAAAAGTGGTGACAAATACGGCTAATGATATCTATGCCTTGGATAAGAAAATCCTTAGTATTTAGTATAATTTGTACTTTTACAAACAGTAAATGTATATAAATTACCATATAATTGATGTTTAAGTCAACAACGAAGTGGTGAGTTCATAGAATAAAAATAAACACGTAAAACAAAAAACGAAAGCACACAGAACAGAACAAAATAACCTTGCATTGTCACCTACAGAATAACGCTACGCTACAAAATGAAGTCACAGGTAAAAGTAACGTCACGATAATTTTCGAAAAGATTGATATAGTTGAAAATCTGGTTTGTAATTATGGCATGAAATAATCAAATCATTGACCAAGAAAATTCTTTATTTTTGTAAAGCATGTGAGTGATTGATAACAAACTACATAATGTCTTATATAAAAAGCTATTGTATTTAGTCAATAAATCAAATGTCATAAATTTGACTGAAGGATGTTCGCTTGTCATGTTTCAGATTTTCGAAATCCTTTGGTTTTTTTTCAATTTGAATGCCTTACAACATTTTGTCATATAAAATCTTTGTCATTTTTTTTTATAATTTTTGAGAATTGTGACTCGTTTATGATAAATCTATGAAAAATCAAGAGAGAATATTTTCCCGAAAATATTTCAGTGATTATTATCTCGAAAACAAGCACACGGACCTATATATTTTATTTGCTATTTTGGTTCCTTTATTAATCCCCTATCAGTATATATTAGTGTTATGAAAAGCTTGATACTTTGAAAGGTAGCGAACTTCCTTAAATAATAGATAAGCATATCTAATTCATAATAAATACAAAAAAATGTGTTATTATGGAAATTAAATAAAAAACAAATCAATATATAAAATCAGTATATAAAATCAATATAGTCAATTAATCAAACGTAATATTTGTTTATTTAAAAAAAAAATTAGGTACCATGACTTCTTTATAAATAAAGCAGCATACTGCATACGCATAATTGAGAGACATGAAGAACATAAAAAACTACAGAATCCGAGCTATCAATATCATCTATATTTGAATAAATATTTTCATTTTGTTTAAAGACTCAAGTCTTCAGTTTTTATTAACCGTCCATTTAAATCAGAAATGTCCCATCCTCATCTATTTCTTTGAAAACCAAATGTTTACATAAACGGTCTTCTAAATAATAATAAAGCGATATTAGAAGACAATAATTGTATGAAATGTGTACCAGTATTGTCATGTAAAATTGGAAAAAAAAACGGTGTCCTTTTCATGTTTAGAAAAACAAAGACACTATGGTTTCATTTCATTTTGTAATTGTTACAACTAAAGTTTTGGTTAAAGAAAAAGATAAAGATTTTTTTAAATTGTAATTTTGAGAGTGATCTCCCTTTCTTGAGACATTCATAACAATGCATACTTCCTATGATCAGAGAGGTATTTTAAAAGAAAGGTAATGTTTTATTCGTTAACCAGGAAGTGGGGAATCTACCAAAATATATTATCAAATCTTGCAAAATTAAGGCGTTTAATCTCTTTTGTTTGTTGGTATATGTATGGTTTAAAACAAAAACATTATACAGAACTCTTAGTTTAATGTCTTTTGTCTGCTATATTAACGATAATAAGCATTACACTTTTAGATATTTTAGATAAAAACAGTTTTACACATATGGCTTCAAATTCAAATTTAACCAAAACATTTTTCATTTTTTTAAGAAAGTAGAGAAAAAGTATTTTCATTTTATTATTGACACATTGATTTTCAATAAGTAGCCTGACAATCAGCATTAGATTCAAACCTGTGATTACATAAGTAATGTGTAGCCATCTTGGATGTGTCCTGATCGTAAGAAATTACTATACTGAACTTAGTACTTAGTTATCGCTAAGTGCATAAAATCTTTTACAACAAATGACTCTCACACAAAAAACATAAGATGCGTATCCATGTATTTTATAGTCAAACGCAGTAACGAAATATACCTATTATTATTATTTATATAAAAAAAATGTTTCGTAAAACTAGCTTAATATTTTCATAAAACGAACGATACTAAGTGCTTTCATTAAACGAACGATACTAAGTGATTTCATAAAACAAGCTATATTAAATATTTTCATAAAAGAGCTATACTAAGTATGTTCATAAAACCGAGCTGTACTAAGATTGTAGTACAAACTAGCTATACTAAATATTTTCTTAAAACAAAAAAAAGTTATATTTAGTATTTACATATACAAAGTATTTTTTTATATAAACTAGCTATACTAAGAATTTCATAAAACTATACATACTCAGTATGTTCATAAAAACAATCTATACTTATTATTTTCACAAAACAAGTTTAACTTAATTTGTTTTATAAAACATAATTCATTAAGTGTTGTCACAAAAACCAACTTGTGTACATGTAACTGGTTAATTAGATTAATCAGACTGTTTTATCAAATATTTCATGTGAGTGCTTACCAATGTTTCAACATGGCCATTTAACGGGAGAGAAAAGAATAACAATTGAATTTCAAAGATATTTTGTAAAAGCGAGACTTAAAATTTGATTTCCAAGTTTTATCTTATATGATTTCATTAATTGCGTTGTTTCACTAAAAAGTGTTTTTATATATGTACTTGCTATCCATAATAGTTATGAAGTCCTCGCATCTATGATGGTCATTTTTAATAGAATGTATATATGTCGTTTGTATGAAACGCCTTTCTAGATATTGTTTCTTGTTTATTTTTAGGAACGATTATATCTAAACATTCAAATGAATTTCTTAAGAAAAAACGTAAAAATGTTAAAAGCTTTATGTCTAAAAGGAACATAAAAGTCACAACCAAACTAATTTTAACCGAGGAATAAATTTTAAAAATATTCTTAATTTTCACGGGGGATAATAACATAAACAAACTTCACATGGCGACATATTAATAAGTAATGAATAAAATCACGAATTAAAGGATAATACATGTATAAGCTTACTTTGAAAGCAGGTAGTTATCCCCTTCCGTTATCGTTACTATCTCAGTTGTACGGCTTTGTCCTGGTTGGTCTGTCGTATTCATCTCTACCTCAAGGGAACGGCTTTGTCTTGGTTGTTTAAACGTGTTCATCTCTATCTCATGTGAACGGCTTCGTCCTGTTTGTTCTATCGATTTCCTGTCTACCTCATGTGTACAGCCTTGTCCTGTTTGTTCTATCGATTTCCTGTCTACCTCATTTGTACAGCGTTGTCCTGTTTTTTCTATCGATTTCCTGTCTATCTCATGTGTACAGCGTTGTCCTGGTTGTTTCGACGTATACATCTCTATCTCAGGTGAACGGTTTTGTTCTGGTTGTTCCAACGTATGCATGCGTTCCTTATGTGAACGGCTTTGTCTTGGTTGTTCCGACGTATTCATCTCTATCTCATGTGAACGGTTTTGACCTTGGTGTTCCGACGTATTCATATCCATCTCATGTGAACAGGTTTGACCTAGGTGTGCCGACGTATTTATCTCTACCTCATGTGTACGGCTTTGACCTTGATGTTCCGACGTATTCATCTCTATCTCATGTGAACAGTTTTGGTCTTGCTGTTCCGACGTATTCATCTCTACCTCACGTGAACGGTTTTGTTCTGGTTGTCCCGTCGTATTCATCTCTATTTCATATGAACGGTTTTGTCCTGGTTGTACCGTCGTATTCATCTCTATCTCATGTGCACGTCTATGTCCTGGTTGTACCGTCGTATTCATATCTATCTCATGTGCACGTCTAGGTCCTGGTCGTTTTGTTGTAATCATCCCTGTTAGTTGTGTCCTACCACGTCTAGTTTTTCTTATTTGGTTCATTTGATCCTTGTGTGTACAGCGGGTAATGATTTTCTTGAGGAGCAAAACAATTTCATTCCTCATTTTTGTTGACATCATAATATAGATGATAAAATTTGACATACAACCTATAATTGTAAATAGCCTTATACCTTCCATTAGCATAATGAAATTGATAAGTACAGAATCATCAATGATACCAAGCGGATCTGTAAAATAAGCCAGCCAAAATGACATTATATATTCATACCTTTGTATCAGAAACACACGCCATGGTATGTCGACCTCAACATTACCGTTAATGTATTCAAAACACCACCACAAGTACACAACTACTTTTGGAACTTCTGTAATGATGAATATCATTAAAAGTAAAATAACCATTGCAACTGATCTTCTTTCTTGTCTCCTTTGATTTGTCATCCGACCCCTGAACTTGTTAGTGATTAACTTGTAGACGATGAATATTGTAGATGTCAGCATTACTAGACAACAGCTTGTCAAAAGAACGGTTTGGATCAGGAGATATGTTACAGATGAGTATTCTACTATACCATTACCTCCGGAATGAACAAGACAAAATTTATCATCTGTTGAACCTATATAACTCTCAGACCAAATGCTAAAATGTCGTGGAATACCTATTGCTATGGACAATAAGAAACAAATAACACAACAAATTGCAGCTTTTTGTTTGGTCAGCTCATTTTTAGTCCAAACTGGAAAAAGGATGGCTATGACCTTTTGTATCCCGAGACATGTTGTGATCATTGTTGATACATTGTGGAATGTGAAGGATAATATTGAGAGATGAGGAGAAAAGGAACAATACGGATATGGTAAATAACACTCGTATAATGGAAAAGATCGACGGCAAACATATTGTGACAGGAATATTGGTTCAAGTCCACAGCACGAAATCCCCGTTAATAAATCAGCTACAGCTAAACCTTGCATGAGTATTGTAGCAGGTGAACGCAAAGCTTTACGACAGAGTATAGTAAATATGACGATGTTCATTAGCATTGATATATAGGATATAACTGAACTGGCACGGTACATATCTAGTATATTCTTGTCCTCATCTACCGTAAAAACATCTCGAAAACCAGTCATTATTTATATCAGATGATTTGCCTTGTAAATAAGAATGCACATCTATTTTCTTGCTCGGACATCAAAATTAAACATTTGACAAAGGATTAACAAATGAGAAGGTAAATAGGCACATCATAATTTCCAATAGTTCCAATTTCCATGACAATATGATACACATGAACAAGTAGATATTTCGTCATCTGAGTCTTAGCAATCCATAGTTATTCTGGGCGGACGTTTTAATGAATACGGACGATATACAGCTTTATTTCAAGCTCTTTAAAATGATTCACAAACTGGAAGTGTTTATATTCATTTGATAATTTTTACTGGTTTAAAATTCTAAGTGACATGACTATCTCATTGAAATCACCAAATGCCATATTGCAGCATAATACCAACCACTAATATCAATATATATGACAACTTATTTGTCCTTTTGTAAAATAACAATAATTTACCGATTGGTAAATGAAAATGACACTTAATTTGGTGTTTCCAAAGTACTTTTTTGATTTTATCTTCAACAGGAATGATCAAACCAAAACATTTTGAAAGATAGAGATGTATAAAACATAATCACGTGAAAGTCATGTTACCAAAAGGGTACAAAAGAATAGCCAAATCCGTCTAATGATTGTAACATGAAATATCCATTGATGTAAATTTTGGACTATTTTAAATCTTGGTCTATTTCTGAAATAAATGTTTACATACTTTTGATTTTTTAACCCTGTATTCTTACATTGCACATGAGAAATTTTAAATTTGTTTGTATAAACATTGAACGACAAATATATGTGAAGTATAAACTTTTCTGACGTCAGACACGCGAATCAATGAATGTGTTTGTAGATAGATGTTTTTGTGTTCTGTTAAATTGTTTCTTTTAAAATTGTTACACGATGATGACTGCTGTACCAATATTTTGACTGTTTTACTTATTATGTCTGTTTAGTTCACGCATCATTGTAAATATAACGGAATTTGATAAGACTGTCATCAAAGTGAGAGGTTTAGCGCTATAAAACCAGGTTTAACCCAACATTTTCTACATTTGAAAATGCCTGTACCAAGTCAGGAATATGATAGTTCTTGTCCATTCGTTTTTGATGTGTTTTTTCATTTGATTTTGCCATGTCATTATGGACTTTTCGATTAGATTTTCCTCTGAGTTCAGTATTTTTGCGATTATACTTTTTACATGACGGCATACAGTCAAATAAACATCAATCTTCAATTGCCTAGGTAATAGAAAATCGGCGAACCGGACCTCGCTCATCCGACATTAAGGATGATGTATTAAGGTGAGGTTTTGAAATAAGTGTCAAATGTTGGGGCTCCTTGGTGATTTTCCATACGATACAAAGTAAAATATGTTGTCCCATAACACATATTTACCTTTAAACATAAGACTTAATAGCTCATAAAAGACCATTGACAAAATTTAAGCAAATTTTCTTTCTTTTGATTTGATACCAAAACAATACCAATGCAAATATAAGGTAAAAGTCCAAATGAGCCTTTTCCCCAACATATTTTATAAATCAAATATATTAAAAAAAGAAGCTACATGACCTATCAATATTTTTCGCTTATTTTGATTCTTAACTAATACTCTTCCAGCTTAAAGTATCAATTTTGAATTCTTGATTTATTCAATTTCATCTTAGATCACCTAAGTACACCCTTCAGAGCATACGATACGATGAGCGTATCTACCTTGTATATAGTTAATGTAAATAGATACTCCCCAGTCCCAAGTCAGGACCCTCTGGCCTTTGTTAGTCTTGTATGGTTTTAAATTTTAGTTTCTTGTGTATAATTCAGAGTTTAGTATGACGTCCATTTTCACTGTACTAGCATACATTTTTATAAGGGGCCAGCTGAAGGACGCCTCCGGGTGCGGGAGTTTCTCGCTACATTGAAGACCCATTGGTGGCCTTCGGCTGTTGTCTGCTCTATGGTCGGGTTGTTGTCGCTTTGACACATTCCCCATTTCCTTTCTCAATTTTACTATTTTAGAGTTTGTTTTCGGAAAAGTCCTAATTTTAAGAAATTATTTTTATTATTTGTACTACAGATCTGGTACTCTCTGTAAAGTCAAACTTGTAATGTTCAACTAAGGTCAATAACGTACAGAACTTACTAAATATTTATTTTTCGTACATGAGAAACGACTAACTGCTTAGTAAACTGCTTAGTAAACTGCTTCCTTGATTGTAACATGAAATATACATTGCTGTGCAGTTACATGACGACATACAGTTATACAAATACGAACACCTAGCCTACAAGGTAATAAAAACTTGACTTCTCTCATCCGACATTGATATGTGCTGAAGACGAGTGACCATGTAGATATGTATGTGAATTGATACATAGCATACATTAGTCGACACTTACTTGAAATATTGTAAGTGTAAGGTTCTCTACAATTCCCAAACACTCTTGAAATAACCCATTAACTAGTACTCATGTTACCTGCTAAAGGGCATCATTTTACAATACTGCAAATATGTGCAACATTTGATATTGGTTTATCTGAAGACCTGCTCAACCTGTTATGTAAATCTCGAAAACATAAAACTCAAATTTGAAAACTATGTTAAATTTTGTTGGATTTTAAATTGGTTTTTTTAAATGTTTTTATGTACATGTGTTCGTTTGTTTAGACATTCAAATCATAACAATTTACGCTATGGTGACTCAATACATTCAAGGAACCGTTTAACAAGGATGATCCTTATACCATTTTCAAACTGATCATTCGTATTAGTGTACATTGACAAACCATGAAATAATCAAATATTTGACCAAGAGTAGTCTTTGTTTTAGTAAAGCATATGATAAATTGATAAAAAATAATTATAAAAATATAAAATTAATATATATGACAACTTATTTGTCCTTTTTCAAAATGGTAAATTTTACCCATTAGTAAATGAAAATGACACTTTATTAATTTCGTGGCCCTGAGGCACATTTCTGATTTTATCTTCAACAGGAACGCTGAGGATGTTTTAAAACCTTAACAAATGATAGGTCATGTTACTAAGAGTGTACATGTATAAACCATAGCAAAGTTCGTCAAATGATTAATATTGTAACATAAAAGAGGGACGAAAGATACCAAAGGGACAGTCAAACTCATAAATCTAAAACAAACTGACAACGCTATTGCTAAAAATGAAAATAAAATAGCCATTGATGTTAATTAAAATGACAGCGTACAAACAGGATCACCCCTTCAATGATTGCCTAGGTAATAGAAAAAGTCCTGACTTTGATTTCGCTCATTCGACATCAAGGGCATACGATTAGATGTGGATATCTATCTTGTTAATAGATTTTGAGTTTTTAGAACAGTCTTCGTAATATATATATTTAACATATTTTGGTACTTTTGTAAAATTGTGTTTATTATATATCATGTACCTTCAAATTGCATGACATTGTTAAGAGGAACCAGTTCTGACAAGTTTCATTAATGCGTTCTGATATATTTCGTATTTCAGATTGAATATTCTCTGTAAAGTCAAGTTGATGATGTACAGCTCAGAAAAACGTCGTACAGTACTCACAGGAATGCATGAGATATCGCTTATAAAATTCTGAAATTTGTTTACAGTACATTTTATTTGAGAAACGACTGTAAATTTCCTCCATGATCGTAAATGCAATATACATTGCTGTGCATTACCATGACGACATACAGTCATAGGAACAACTATCCCGAATTTGTCTACTGGGTAATAAAAAAAATCAGAATTTATCGTTTTAATCCGACATTAATGCATGCTGCAGATGCGCATCCACATGGATGAATAAAAACACAGCAACGACCAGTCAACAGTTGCCTCAAAACATGGCATATTGAAAGTGTAAGGCCTCTGCAGATCAAAAAACTTTTGCAAAAACCAATATTTTTTTTTTTATTAAAACTCATGTTACGACTTAAGAAATTTCGAATTACGATAATTCATACAAAAACATATTTTTACCCAGGATGAGATTTTGGCGAATCACATTTCCTTCATGGCTTCAATAAACATTAAATTAAATAGCGAATCGGTGGACATACCTTGTTTTTTATTGAATACCTAGCCTTCATGTAATAATATATATACAACGGTGCATTGTCGGATCATCTATATATTCGACGAAATAATTGTCCAGAAGCTTGGTAAAGATTCTATAAGCATTGAAAAAAGGGTAAACAGAAATATTGTGAAACTGTTTACTCGCGTAGTGGTATTAACCATATGCTGATTCCATAATAACTATAAAGTATATCTCCATCTTTCTCTGAAATGAGTTCTATCAAAACTTTAGATTTTTTAACCGTGTATTCCACCAATCCCTAGGTGAAATTGAAAACTCGTCTAAAATAAATACACAACAATGCTTTTCAACATATAAATGGAAGCATACGCTTTAAATTTATAACGTTGTGCAACAATACGGCATATTCTGTTAATAGAGAACAAAAAGGCAAAATATGCTATTGTAACAAGTGATCAGTATGCTAGAGTTTCTTATTGGCATCATACTTAATGAATTTGGAGGTCGTCTTTTTCAACAAATTTGTAACATTCTTACGGGAACGAACTGTGCGCCTTTCCGTGCCGAACACTTCTTATTTTCATATGAGTCGGAGTTCCTCTAGCCACTTGTCAAAAACAAAAATAATTCAAAGAAGTCAGATCATTTAATTTCACATTCAGATATATTGGTGATGTTCTTTTTATAAGCAATCCACACATTTCTGATTGGGTTCCATTCATTTATTTTCCAGAACTAGAGAATCAAAGAATTATCAGAAATTGCTTGATTTGACCCATTTTTGACTTGTTCTTCGATTTTCACATAAACGGTCACCTCAGTACAATATCACCTACCTTAGTAGCAAAATATTAAATACCTAGATATGGAATATACTTTCTCCATCGTTTTTTTTTTATATTCAGGAGTTTGCAGCTGCTATGCAGACGTTGTAAAACATCAAAAGAGTATAAGAAGAAATTTGATGAACCAGAGGTATGTAAAATAAAGTCTCGTCTTTTTTGTAAAAGTTCACTAAACGATTTGACGACCTTGTTTATAAATATTCAGTATTAACTTCACCAATCATACACGGCGGTCTTTAAGTATAGATTCTATGTACTGACGTTGTTTATAATCTTAATAACGTGTTATCGTATTCTTGTATTTGTCTTTGTGAATAATAACTTTAACCGTTTATTCACATCTGGTAGGATCCATTTTACGTGGCTCCGTACTGATACATCCCGTCATTGTGTAATTGTCCTATGTTTTTTTTTTTGGTTTTTGTATTCTTGTCTTTCTTTTGTTCACATCTTAGTTTTACAGTGATTAAGTTCATTACACAATGAAGACTGCTGTATCTCTATTTGTTACATTGTTACCTACGCTGTCTGTTTGTTTTGTTCACACATCGTTGTCAATGTAATGACATTTGATGCGATTGTAACACAAGTAAGATGTTTAGCGAGCTTTACAACCAGGTTTAATCCACCATTTTCTCCATAAGGTAATGCCCGGAATGTTATAGTTGTGTTCCATCTGTTTAGCATTTTCGTCGCAGTTCGGTAACTTTGATATTTTACTATTTTTCTTCCCTATCGTTTCACCGAAAGAAGAACCGACTGAATGAGTCATTTGCTTATAGGTATGGGTACACTACTTGCCAATCAAAGTTAAAACAACAAGAGATCATTTAATCATTAAAGCCATACTCTGTAAATATCAGTAAAATAAAAGCACTTATTCTCTATATAACATTATGTTTAAATCTTCCTGCCGTGAACATGTACAGTTACTCTTCCTCTTATTTAACAAATGAAATACACGATAACACATTATTTATAAAGTCACTGAACAGTTTTAGCTGGACATGTAATAACTACACTATAAATATATTTAAAAATTAAATCAAACATCGTAAAATACTTTAGTACTTGAATGATTGCAATCATAACACTTTTGAATTAAATAATGTATACTATATGTTTGGTTCAATTGAAATTGTATTATTGGTCTCGATACTTCAAAAAGTTCCGTTAAATCACCAATCGCTTGCCTGAAAATCGGCATTCTTATCCGCTATAGCAACCAGTAAAGCTAGCCATGGATCGATAAGAAATTATGAACTCTTCTAGAAAATCTCCCGACCAACATTTCCCATAATTTATAAATGACGAGGCATTATACATGTAGTTTTAGAGGGGGAGAATTTAAAAAGCTGGACGAATTAGTATTAAAAATTGCCTCTGACTGTACTATTTTATATTTTATCAGAACAAATCAAAGAAAATGTAGATACTCGTCCTTTATTTTTGTCTGCAAAGTTTGGTTCAATTTGATCCAGACGTTTTAGCATGTGAGGAAAAGTATAATATCAACAATGCCGAACTCCGAGGAAAATTAAAAACGGAAAGTTTCTCATCAAAATTCGAAATCAAAAGCTCAAACACATCAATCAAATGGATAACAATTGTCCTATTAATGACTTGGTACATGCAGTTTCTTATGTAGAGAATAGTGGATTAAACATGATTTACATAAATCTTTCACTTGTATGACAATCTCGTAATTTGATTTCCTATTGAAATATTAGTGCAACTGGACCCACCAAGATTACCAATCGACGCAGCTTGATAAGAACGATATGAGGATTGTTTTAAAGAATGACCCAATAATCAATCATATATATTTTGAAACGATTTCGCCTTTCAGTTTCTTCGGAGAAAAAAATGATAAATGAGACCTGGTCGTAAACGGTTCTCTAAACAATACTCCTTCAAAATAAGGTTCAGTTGAACCGGGAATTTCCAAAGTAGTCTAGACCACGAACTAAAGCTTTCCAGAAAATAAAATGTTACTAATGCCAAAATTGATGTCAAGATAATTGTCACTTTAATTGTTTGGAAGTTTTGGTCCTTGCGATATTGACAAATGCCGGTACACTATACAATTATGGCCCGTATTAAAGGTGAATATCAAAAATTGACAACACGAGAAGGTTATTTCACTTCGAGCTGGCCCTCAGTGAATTAACCTTTTAGGGTTGACAAATTTGAATAGTAATCGCTTCTAAGTTTGTTTTATTATACCGAACGAACAATGAAAAAGCCTTTGGAATCATCGAAAAGAACTGACCTTACTTTCGTAAAAAACATCACAAGCTGACATTCGAAAATACATTAGTGTCATAGAATTTCTGGCATGTTCAACAAAAGTAGCATCTTTTTGTAAAATATTGATGGCCCTGAAAAAGGGCGGTTTCTAAATAAGACATATCAATGGTACTTTTAAAGACTTATTTCCTCGATGGGCTTCCTGAAAAAATAATTATCAAAGGTAACAGGATTATAATTTAAAACGCCAGACGCGCCTTTCGTCTACATAAGACTCATCAGTGACGCTCATATCAAAATAGTTAAAAAGCCAAACAAGTACAAAGTTGATGAGCATTGAGGACCCAAAATTCCAAAAAGTTGTGTCAAACATGGCTAAGGTAATCTACTCCTGGGATATAAAAATCCTTAGTATATCGAAAATTCAAAGTTTTGTAAACAGGAAATTTATAAAAATTACCATATGAATTAAATTGATATTCATGTCAACACCGAATTGCCGACTACTGGGCTGGTGATACCCTTGGGGATGAAACGTCCACCAGCAGTGGCATCGACCCAGTGGTGTTAAATAGTTATCAAAGGTACCAGGATTATGATTTAATACGCCAGACGCGCGTTTCGTCTACATAAGACTCATCAGTGACGCTCATATTAAAATAGTTAAAAAGCCAAACAAGTACAAAGTTGAAGAGCATTGAGGACCCAAAATTCCAAAAAGTTGTGTCAAATACGGCTAAGGTAATCTACTCCTGGGATAAGAAAATCCTTAGTTTTTCGACAAAGTTTTGTTAACAGGAAATTTATAAAAATGACCATATAATTAATATTCATGTCAACACCGAAATACTGACTACTGGGCTGGTGATACCCTCGGGACAAAATGTCCACCAGCAGTGGTATCGACCCAGTGGTGTAAAATAGATATCAAAGGTACCAGGATTATAATTTAATACGCCAGACGCGCGTTTCGTCTACACAGGACTCATCAGTGACGCTCATATGTAACATGAACGTTTCCATTTTATCATTTTAAGTCTATGACGTAAATATCTTGACAGATAAATCGTGTACAAATCTAGTAACTGAAAATTTATTCGCCAGTGAATAATAGGGTTATTGACTGCTGGTATAATTTTTTAAGGATTATTTGTCCATTCTTTCAATTTGATGGGACAAAAATGATTGAATTATTCAATGTCACATGATAACGTGTTACCCAATGCAATTGTGTGTTATATATGTAAGGTATAAAATGAGAAATGTTAGAAATCCGGTATGCTCACGGCCGACACTCGGCTAACCGAGAGATAGGTCAGTTAATCTATATTGAGTATGCGGCTATATCGGCGGTGGGTCTGTTAATCGGGTTGGCTAAAGTCTGTTAAGAGTAAAACTCACAATTTAATGTTGAACTCTGTTAAATATACAGATTTTTTGGCACATTATGAGAATCACATCAAAAAAAGAAAAGTGTCTGACAAAATGATATCTATCATAGAACATTTTCCACAATTAAAAAAAATGCATAGCCTGCGCAATTTTAAGTAAAACGAAAAGGCGTCGCGCAAGTATGTGGTTTTTATGCTTGTACGCATAGCAATATTTTAGATAAAAGGCCAAAACCATTTTTAGATATGATTTAAAGGACACAAAGTAGTACTTTGGTTCTAAAAAATCAATTGTCATTGATAAATATTTCATAATTGTTATATAAGTTGAGTTATACCACATTTTTATGAATATTAGGGGAATACAGTCTGTTAATGGGTTGGACAATTTAAATCGTGTCGGTTAAGAGTTATTTAGCCACGACAATAGTCTTACTACCTTGAGTTTATATTTTCACATGAAAAAAAATGAGATGTACTTATGACGAAAAAATTACAATACGGTGCAACAGTATCCTTATAGAAAGAGCACTTTTATTTTAATTTTTTTTTCTCTGCATTTCATTAAAAGGGTGTGTCACTTCTAATTAGCGTTATATGGACTGATTGGCCGCTCGAATTCGCATGAATTTATTATTTACGCCAAGTTATCAATCAGCCTTATTTTTTTGTCTGTTCAAAGTCTGTAACATCTATGAATCTGTCATGTGTTGCAATTCAGCTGGTTAAATTCCATGCGTTTTCTTTTGAATACTAAGGCTTTTCTACCTTAGGAATAGATTACCTTATGCCGGCGTCACACATTGGCGGATAGACCAGCGTGCACCAAACGTACAGAGAAAACTGACAAAGTCGGTATACGTTAGTTGCACGCCATAGGAACGCTTAGCAATCGTTCAAAGCGCGTTGCATAAGTTTGAAGTACGTCGAAATACAAAGGTAAAATTGAGAAAGGAAATGGGGAATGTGTCAAAGCGACAACAACCCGACAAACGAACAGGCAACAGACAAAGGCCACCAATGGTTCTTCAATGTAGAGAGAAACTCCCGCACCCGTAGGCGTCCTTCAGCTGGCCCCTTAAAAAATATGCATACTAGTACAGTGATAATGGACGTCAAAATAAAGTCCGAATTATACACAAGAAACTAAAATTAAAAATCATATAAGACTAACAAAGGACAGAGGCTCCTGACTTGGGACAGGCGCAAAATTGCGGAGGGGATAAACATGTTTATGTATTATCAACCCTCCCCCTATACCTCTAGCCACTGAAGGAAAGTAAATACGCTTGATGAACGCTACAACCCGAGGAAATTTTTATGCAGCATAAAAAAAAATACAACATACGCCAACATTCGTTTCTTGAACACCGGATAAACGCTTAGCCTTAGGTACGCTTCTAGTACGCCCAATACACGCTTAAAGCATATTGGCAGCGTAAATGATTTTTAACACGCCGGAGCTATACGCTGATGTGTGACGCCGGTATTAGTTGTATTTCCTCAATGCTTTTCAACTTTGTTTTTGGCCTTTTAAACATTTTTTTCGAGCGTCACTGATGAGTTTTTCGTAGACGAAACGCGTGTCTGGCGTAAATATAAGGCGCAAGTATCAAATTTCAATCCTGGTATCTATGAGGAGTTTATTTCCGGTATGTATATTCCTTTGTACCGAGTCATCATTCTCATTTTCTGCCGCCTAAGGAAATGTCTGTACCAAGTTCTAAACCGTGGTTCTAAACAAGAGATAGACATTAGTTTGTTTTTTTTAAAGTGTTGGGTGCTTATCTAATGTGTAACAACAAGACAATTTATATTCCTGTAAATCACAATGAATGCATAATAATAATTTTATTTTTCGAGTAATGATCTATACCAATGATATCGTAAGTCATTTAGCCGACTCGCAGTCCGCAAACGTGCTTGTTTTTCTATCGAGTGACCTTCAAGGTGGTGTAGAGAAAGGTTAATGTTGAAAGGTTTGTCTATATTTGTTTGCATTATAAACATATTTCAGTTCATTTGATAAAAAAATCAAAACATTACGAAGTTTATCTCTGATTTATGTACTTGTTAACTATGTAAATGACAAATTGGTGCCATTCATATCAATGAAACAGAATCCACATGATATATGCGACCCTTCTTTGATGAAATAATATTACTCTGATTTTACACTTTTTAAAATCATTTATATCAATTTTCAGATTCCATTGTCTAAACTTATGTTTCATTGTTCATGTGTTGTTTCCATTTATTCTAGCCACTAATATTGGGCCTATCTCTTTATTCAGATAACACCCCATATAACAATTGAATTATATAATTGTAATGTCATTCATAACTCTTAACAGACCAATTAACAGACCGAGTTTTATACATCCGACCCATTAACAGACCATATTTTTATAAAAAATTGATTTATGTCACCAAAATACAGTTTTTCGTGTAGATTTTTCACATATTGATGTTAATATGGTAAACAAACATAATGCCAGTCTTTTTTCGATGTTCAAAAGATTGCATGCAAGTAAACTCAACCAACTTGTCATTTTTGTGTACATTTTGTGTGTGTAAAATGTGTATAAATTTACTGATGAGTAACTCGCCTTTTCATTTTATAGATCGTTTATTGAAGCTAGAAAAAAATTAATTACACCACTGGATTCAGTACTCCAAATCATTTTGTCAGACATGAATAGTTTTTATGATATAAATATAATTAAAAAGTTATACAATGAAACATGCTGACCTTGCACTGATTTTCACGATAACACCTGATTAACAGACTTTAGCCAACCCGATTAACAGACCCACCACCGATATAGCCGCATACTCAATATAGATTAACCGACCTATCTCTCAGTTAGCCGAGTGTCGGCCGTGATGCTGTCGATCCGACAGCTTCTGGTTAAACTATTCATCAAACTTTATATGTATTAACAGTATATATGATAGCTCTATAAGGACACGCTTAAATCAGAATCAGATCGCATCAATTTTTATTGTTTAATGTAAAGGAAAGGATATTGTGTATTAATTCATGACACACACCATGTGTATATGGAAAATTGTAAAGTTATAGTTTTTCATCTTAAAGTAGTTCGTATCTCATTTGTTCAAATATCACTCCATTCGATTGAATAAATCTACGAACAATGATTAAGTGTTAAGAGTCTTGACCAACTGGAAAAATTGAGATATGGGCAGATGTGTCTTACTTCATTTGGAATAAAACGGAACGTAAAGTACCTCGCAATGTATGGAAGGGAATATCCGCCATAACTATACAATTCTTAATTTGTGAAATGCAATTTCTTAATTCGTAACATACAATTTCTTAATTTGTAAAATGTAATTTCTTAAATGGTAACATGGTTTTTTTTATCCGTTACATGAATTTCTACATTTCTTGATTGATGAAATGTAAATTCTTATTGTGGAAATACAATTTCTTAACTTGTTAACGTTTTTTCTTCATTCGTAACATGAATTTCTACATTCCCTATGTTTGTGAAATGTAGTTACTTTGTTTGAGATACGTTTTGTGAAATCGCGTCAGTGTGCTTGTTACCAGCCAATGAAAAGTCCCCTTACAAAGCAAAGAACCCCCGAGTTTTAGCAAATCACATGTTACAATGTACTAGTTTTTCGATTTTTCTTTCATTTTGAATTGCCTCTTCAAAACATGACATATACCCCTCTTTTCCCCGAAACTCCCCTTTGTAATATAACCATCTGAATTTCAAGCATAAACTGCTTGTAAAGTCTATATTTGTTTTAAAATAATAAACACTAAATTCAAAAGCAAACTTCAATCAATATCATTAAAACATGGTACATTGGCATATTGCATGTGAACTTTTGTAAATCAGAACAGTGTACAAACATCATGAAACTATTAAATGTCAGTTGATTAATTTGGTATCCCAAAAGTATGTTTTTATCAATAAAACATGTATATAATGTCATCAGCCTACATTCGATGAATCAAATTAGTATTATTGATTTGTTCTTTTTGGTTGCTTCGGGTTTTGTCATCCCGGGTAATTTTGTGACTTGCCAAAGTGTATTGGTTTTGTTCGTGGTCCTTTGGTCTTTCGGTTGTTTCATTTGCCATCATACTTCTTTATTAAATTCAAAATCTGCAAACGATGTAATATTACCAGTTTTATAACCTGAACGTTTCGATGATCCTATTAGGATTGGGAAATATTTTGTAAGAAAAAAGGGCGTCAATAATTTGCATTTATAACAAAATAACATTTATAATGGCATGAGTTATCTTTCTTATGTTAATATTTACATCTAAGAAATATTTAATGCTATAGCTAAACTTACCAATGCTCGAATATCATTTATGAAGTTACGTTGTATTCACTTAAATGAACCTTTCAATTAAAATTGCCATTGGGAAACCTTATTGTCCAAATTATTCATAAATATGTGTAAAGCTGTAGTCACACCTTACCGGATAGCACGAACGGACGTCTAACGGATAAAAATAAAAGTTGTCCGTTGACAAAATTGTTATCCGTTGGGAGTCCATTGATGTACTGACCAAATAAAACGGACGCGTAACGTAGGCATAACGGACACACACCGAATATGCAACGTATGAGAAACGGAAACGTACCGGACAGAACGGATATCGAACAAACATCCAACAGACGAGTAATGCATAAAACGGACACATAACGGAGGCGTACCGCATAAAACGGATGAACAAGATATACTGAAAAATTTAAGGCGACAATAATAATACATGTAAATCACATAAATATTCAAAACGTTTCTGTGTAACTGGTTTTGGTTTGTTTTTCAAAATGCCACCAAAGTGTCTGGCCTAAATAAGAACTGCTAAAAAGTGAAGACGTGCCGTCACTCTAAGATAGATTATGAATAATAAGACTTCATGACACTCAAGAAATCTGACATACCAATAATAGGCATTTTTGACGCAAAATTTTCAATTGGCATTTATGCATAAGTTTTCAGATCCGTTCATAATCCGTTTTATCCGTTATACGTCCAGTAGAAGTCCGTTTCACATTCGTTCAACATCCGTTTTATCCGTTAAACGTCCGGTAGAAGTCCGTTGGTGAATATGTCTACCAGACCGACAACGGATGTATAACGGACAAGTAACGGATATGGACGGACGTCTAACGGATAAGAACGATCTTCTAACAGACAGGAACGGATTGGAAAAAAAGTTTTCAGTTCGGCATCCGTTCGAGCTATCCGTTAAGGTGTGACCGAGGCTTAAGTATTTTATTATTTGTTGTCTCTTTTAAGGAAGATTATCTGTCAATACGTATGTTGTATATTATGTTTATTTGGTTTTGTGGTAGTTAGTCATTAGTAATAGACATTGTAATAGTTTCTTTCCCTTTTCTTTATAGACTCCTGTAATCATGAATGATGTTTTGGATTTAAGTTGATAAATAAATCATGTGTAGCGGAATTGGATTATACAAATTAATTGTTTTGATAAAATTGCCTGTAAAAATTACTTTTGCCGGTTTTTCGTATATAATTTAAATTTTATAGTTCGTGTTCACATAAGAGGGAGAGACGTTGTCACTTACCATCTAGTTTAACTTTGTCTTACATATTTTGGGGTTTAAATTGTGTTTTTAAGTAAATAGTTCCGATATTTCATTTTGGAAATCTTCAAATGTTATTATGTCATCCATTTTGGCACTGATTCCGTAAGATGTCTGATACCGCGATTTTCATTGGCTAATTATGGGTTAAGGAAAATAAATTTAAATAATTAATTTGATTGGTCAACGATGGTATAAAAGCGGCCGTTTCGAAGTTAAGTTTGTCTCTTGGCCAGTGACTTGAGTAAGGTCTACTTCCTTCTCATCTCTCTATATTTATAGCCGAGGTTTTGTCAGTTACTAAAAGTTTGATTAAATATTGTCCCCTTTCTAAGTAGACTGGTCAAGTTTAAGATAAAAATGTAGAATTTTATTTGGTAAAACTTTTCAATCGTTCACCGCAGTGTGTTCTTCTGATTCTAGATATATTTATTAATTTTGCAATGTTAATTTATAAATAAATGAGCCATATTCATCCACGTGTCGCGGTGCACTCGACTTTCCGTAGAGAGGGTGTTCCGATATTTCACCACTAATATTTAGATAGCTACACTTCTTTTTATATACATTCAATTTAAAGAAAGAAATAAGTTTATTTTTGCATATTTTGTTGTTTGGTGCTCTATTTTTGTTGTAAACAAAGTACCGATTTATTGAAGTTAAATTGAAAAAAACTGTTTATAGTTTTCTTTGCCATTTTGATATAATTATACTGATTTTGGATCTCGTTTACACTTGTTAATTGTTACATGTTGATTTATGTTATGTCTATATAAAGTATCTGAACTTAATAAATCTTGAGTCTTCTCTACCAAAACACAATCTCCCAGAGGAACGAACGAGAAACCTGAATTGCTAACTCAGAAGTTTGTGGTATATATTTGCCATTGAGACCAATATAAAAGGCATCCGTCGTTAACAGTATTTTGGGTTATAAAAGGAATAAATTACATTTACACTGGTTTAAGGTCAAAGGTTGTTGGTGTTGGATTTTGTTGGCGATTCCAGGTTCACATAAGTACTCACGAGGGAACGGTGACGCATAGACACACGACCCTCCTATTACACATGTATCTACTTGAGAACTCTTTTTAATGATTATTAACTACATCGTATATACAATTTAGTGTCAGGTGCGGATTCGCAATCTGGAAAGGTTTAGCTGAAAAGACAACGTTTTGTTTTCAAATATTATTTAATATAGTTGTGAGAATAAATAATCAGTTCCTTGTTTAATGAAAATGAAAAATCTTGCTTCAACAGTGCAGAAAAATAAATAATCTGTCCTCTTAGCTTACAAAAATAAATAACCGATCCAAAACAAATGCTCCAGTCTCCTTTAATATTGATTTGGTCGCTCGCAAAAACTTTGTTTCTTGCAAACAATGTTTAAATGAAATAATGATTTGATAACAATTTAGCACAACAAATTCATATTCTGTTAATATGTAAATAAAATAAAACGTCGAACTATATTTGTTGTAGTTAATTTGGTCATCGTCGTTAAACAGACAGCACAACAATTTGTATACAAAAAATTATAATACCGCAAAATCATCTCACGTGTTTATATGTTTTCTATGTTGTGTCATGTTTACTATTGTTTGTCTTTTCATTTTTAGCCATGGCATTGTCAGTTTATTTTCGATTTATGAGTTTGACTGTCCCTCTGGTATCTTTCGTCCCTCTTTTATATATGCCATATATCTAAATATAAATGAACATGTACCCGTTTGAAAACTGCTCTACGTTTCAATAAAATAGAAAGAACATGGGGAATGTGTCAAAGCGACAACAACCCGACCATAGAGTAGATTACAGCCGAAGGCTTCCAATGGGTCTTCAATTTTGCGAGAAACTCTCGCACCCCGAGGCTTCCTTCAGCGGTCCCCTTAACAAATATGTATACTAGTACAGTGATAATGGACGTCATACTAAACTCCGTATAATTAAAAAAGTATTACAGATTCTAACAAAAAGAAATGTAAAACATATCAAGACAATTCCATTGTAAAGTTTTAGTTTGAAATGTGTATATCTTAATTTGTCTATGAGAACTTTATACAAGGAGGGTGGTAAAGGTTATTTTTCGTGCGACGTGTTTGGCCATTTGTATTTCACGTACAGCCGTGAAAAGGTTTCATTATTCACCATGTTTCGTGAAATCGTTAAAAAGATCAACTTGCAAGAATTTTTTAATTGTTCGTTCATCCTGAAAAGTCAAATTTTATTTCGCGTTCTTTCGTGCAGATACACACACAACCTTTTTACACCCCTCTACAAGGGTTATAAGATTTCAGCTAAGTAATAATGCCATATTTGCTCTAATCAATATAAAATCCATTCGAAAGATGTATTGTAATCTAGCAGAAAGGGGGAAGGTTATTCCGTTCATTAATCGTTAGATCTCATGTATAAATTCATTTTTTTTAATTGTGCCACTTTGATGCTTTACATTATCATTGTATTATAGTGAGATCTGATATAAGATAAAAAAAAAAAAATGGTGTCGTGTCCTGTTGCAAGTTCATGTGTGTACCATTATTCTCTTTGAAACAGTAGATATAACTTAAAAAACGAATTCTTTTTGTCAAAATTTTATGACTAATTCAATACACTGAAAAACCTTTGTATAAAAAAGTGCCAGTCTTAAAAAAGATGAATAAAATGTAAATTAATCCAATGACGTAAATGACATTGACAAATTTAAAAATTATATTCAGTACACAAAAAGTCTTTTTATACTTCTCGCTGTGTTTTTCTCGTAAACAAGTCATCAAAATAAGAACGACAACTAGTCTCCGTTAGTGGACACCCTAGTGACGTAGAGAGATGAGCGTCAGTACTATATATATATGTTACAGTGAATTTGTATAATCAGTGATTTATATGTAGAATCCCTGATTTTTCAGGGATTATGTAGAATCACTAAAATCATTAGTGATTATACAGATTCCCTGAAAAATACCAGTGAATTCACATAATCACTGACAATTTTAATTAGTATTCTACAAATTCCCTAATATGATTTCAGTGATTATCAATAATTAAAAGCTCCAAAGATGATGAAACAAATTAACATAATCATTTTTTGTCTTATTCCTTGAAAGTTTAAGTAAACATGCAGTTTTTATTCCTGATCTACTATTTGATTCTTTAAAAGTGATGAGTTTTTTCCTTTATATTTTATCCAAGTGTTTAACCTCATTATGCTACTAACAAATAAGCTCGGCACAGGTACAGGTGTTGCTTGGGTTGAATAAAACGTATGCTCAAAAGTTAATGCAAATTGCAGTGGAAAAACAACATATATCTCAAACCAATTCCACAAGTGGTTCCAGGAAAGGGAGATCCTTGCCATATAGCAATGGACTCCTGCTCGGATCTTTAATACAAGAAATCAGTTTGAGATTGCTGATTTCCCTTCATTGGTACCTTCAGATGTTTGTGCTGAAAACTCTATTTCTCTGAGACGTGCCGTAAAATATGATTGGATATGGAGAAGAAGGTTTTTTAAATGTTGATATTGTGGTAAAAACAAATATGAATTTAATAGATATACATGTAAAAAAAAACAGTACAAATGTGTAATAGTCGATGCCATCCAAATCTAGTTTGTAAATAAAATGTTTATTTTTAAAATATTGTGCATAAAATTAACATTTATCAAAAAAGATTGTACGCGTAAAAATAGTTTTGATGACAATTTCAGTTTAATTCATATCTCAACCTAAACACAATTGCTAAAACAATACGATAAAAAAAAATAATCATTAGGCCATTTAATCATGTTAATATTTTAATACTATCTTCATCTACCCGCCCTTTTGGCTCGCTTGATATTATTAATACTGATACAGTAAATATCAAAAAGGGCTCGCTTGATATTATTGCTGATAAAGTCAGTATTAAAAACAAATTAAACATCAATTATTCAATATATATTGTGCTTATCATTTAATTATATTGTGCTTATCATTTAATTATGCCATTTAATCATGTTAATATTTTAATACTAACTTCATCAACCCGCCCTTGTGGGCTCGCTTGATATTATTAATACTGATACAGTAAATATCAAAAAGGGCTCGCTTGATATTATTGCTGATAAAGTCAGTATTAAAAACAAAACATCAATTATTCAATATGTATTTTGCTTATCATTTAATTATATTGTGCTTATCATTTAATTATATTGTGTTTATCATTTCAATATTTTTGTGTCTTTCATATTAATATATTATGCCTAACGTTATAAATTATTAAGGGTATTAGTCTGGTATGAGCCAGTCCATGAGCAAAGGTACAGAAACGAAAATTTTACGAAATTCTAAAAAGTGTGCATAATTATTGGTAGTAGACTTGTGATTTATAAAACACATTTACTTTTCCTCATATCTATAAGCTGTGAGCTACACGCACCTGCAAGTGTTGAGACCCCCTTTAGTTTTATCGAGATTTTTAATGACTTATTTCATATATTTCAATCATTTTCAAAGAACAGTTTAAATGGCTTGATTTGCCAATTGATAATGTTAACCCCTGTAGCAGTGGGGATAAGTCTCTCGCTCAGTAACGATGCAGATATCAACGCAATCAGACCGGGCAACGGAACGAGTCCCGTGTAACGACGGTTGATTTATATAATATTAAATAACTTAACTTAACTTAACTTAACTTAACTTTCAATTTCTAAAACACAACAGGTCATAGTTTTTGTATTTTCTCTCATGTTTTAATATTGTCTTACTTTCC
The DNA here is from genome assembly GCF_965363235.1 of Mytilus galloprovincialis. Classification (NCBI taxonomy): domain Eukaryota; kingdom Metazoa; phylum Mollusca; class Bivalvia; order Mytilida; family Mytilidae; genus Mytilus; species Mytilus galloprovincialis. The sequence continues at coordinate 4,513,812 of NC_134844.1, forward strand.
TTTAACCGGTAAAACTGAAGAAAATTATTGACTTTTGTCTCTCTAGTGTCGTAAAATTTTATGTTTCTGGTCGGTATAGCATTAGTTCGGGGAACAAATGATTTTACACTTGCTCAAATACCAAAACATTCAGATATTTCTACGTCTTTTGCTGTTTTAATTGACAAATTCGGGATAGAATTGACAATCTTATGAATGTTTACATTAATGTAATATGTATATATTTTAAATAATATAAAAACATACAGGAACAAATTTCAGTTATTCTGTATAATCCCCGACTTGGGACAGGCGCAAAAATGCGGCGGGGTTAAACATGTTTGTGAGATCTCAACCCTCCCCCTATACCTCTAGCCAATGTAGAAAAGTAAACGCATAACAATACGCACATTAAAATTCAGTTCAAGAGAAGTCCGAGTCTGATGTCAGAAGTTGTAACCAAAGAAAATAAACAAAATGAAAATAATACATAAATAACAACAAACATGTTTAACCCCGCCGCATTTTTGCGCCTGTCCCAAGTCAGGAGCCTCTGGCCTTTGTTAGTCTTGTATTATTTTAATTTTAGTTTCTTGTGTACAATTTGGAAATTAGTATGGCGTTCATTATCACTGAACTAGTATATATTTGTTTAGGGGCCAGTTGAAGGACGCCTCCGGATGCGGGAATTTCTCGCTACATTGAAGACCTGTTGGTGACCTTCTGCTGTTGTTTTTTTTTTTCTATGGTCGGGTTGTTGTCTCTTTGGCCCATTCCCCATTTCCATTCTCAATTTTATCATAGATATAATTATTTCTGTGACTGTATCTTGCATTAATTTGCACATAAAAAGCACAATACCTCCTTTATACATAAATACAGATGGAGTCGAAAAGCTGCTGAAAAAACTGAATACATCCAAGGCATCAGGACCAGACGGCATACCAAACCGTATATTGAAAGAATGCTCAAAACAACTAGCACCTGGACTTACAATGATATTCCAAAAATCCATCAACACTGGTACATTACCAAGAGACTGGCTAAATGCAAACATATCAAGTGTCTTCAAAAAGGGAGACAAACATGCACCAGAAAACTACAGACCAGTATCCTTAACATCTGTACCATGCAAGCTACTGGAACATATAATCTGTAGACATATACTTAAACATCTAGAGAAGCACAGAGTACTTACATCACTAAACCATGGCTTCAGGTCAGGCTATTCCTGTGAAACCCAACTGCTAGTCACACTACACGACTTCATGAAAGCCTTCGACGCAGGAAAACAAATTGATGTAGCTATACTGGACTTCTCCAAAGCGTTTGACACTGTGCCACACAACAAAAAACTGCACAAACTGAACGAATACGGTATAAGAGGACCACTAAACAAATGGTTGGAGATGTTCCTAACCCAAAGGAAAATGAAAGCTGTCGTAGATGGGGAGGAATCAGAAGAAGCTTCAGATGACTCCGGTGTACCACAAGGTACAGTACTAGGACCCCTTCTCTTCCTCTGCCACATAAACGACCTTCCAGATTCAGTACAATCATCTGTCAGACTTTTCGCAGATGACTGCCTCCTGTACAGGAACATAAATAGTCAACATGACCACACACTCCTACAACGAGACCTCCAAAACCTAGAAGTATGGGCCACAAACTGGGGCATGCGCTTCAATGCAAAGAAGTGCTATATACTTAGCATTAAGAATAAAAGCCAGAAGATGTACAGCCTAGACGGACATGTACTACAACAAGTCCAACACAACCCATATCTAGGCTTACAAATATCAGAAGACCTAAAATGGACCACGCACATCTCAAATGTTGCCAAGAAAACCAATTCGACACTCGGCTTTCTAAGAAGAAATCTACGCTTCTGCCCAAAAGATTGCAAAAAGACCGCATATATATCATTACTACGATCAACTATGGAATATGGTGCCATAATATGGGACCCATATACACAACATGATATAAATCAATTGGAAAGAATACAACGCAGAGCAGCTAGATTCATCACAGGCGACTATAGGTCTAGAGAAGAGGGGTCGGTCACCAAAATGCTAGCCGAGTTAGAACTAGACAACCTACAAACAAGAAGAACAAGTCAACGGCTAGTATTTCTGTACAAAGTGGTTGAGGGGTTGGTCCCAGCTATTAATCCCGACGATTTTCTTGTTAAAAGTAAACCTAAGAGGAAAATCAAACCCAAAACATTTGACAATTTTGTATGTGCCAATATAGTGACAAATTCAGTGAAGAACAATTCTAAGGCACTAGATACTATTCCAAGCAACACCGATCCATATAAGAACTCTTTCTTCGTCAAGAGTGTACTACATTGGAACCAACTAGAGGATCGTATTGTATGCGCAGATACAGTTGAGAGCTTCAAGGCTGCTCTCCAACACCGCCAATAGGTGTCTCTCTCTCCCGTTGAGTAAAAGCCAGAATTGGTATCTTCAACGTATACATACAGATACAGATACAACAGACTACTAGCAGTTAACTGATATGCCAGCTCCAGACTTCAATTAAACTGACTGAAAGATTATGATTTCATCATATGAACATCAGGCACAATCCTTCCCGTTAGGGGTTTAGTATCATACCATCATAACATAATGAGAAGAACATAACCCGTGTCATGCCAACAACTGGTTTTTGAATAAATGTGTTTAGTTCCGATGCAAAGACCCTATAAGTGAATCAATATTAACGCCAAAATATGCAATCTTTAATGACCTGACAACAGTATCGTAACTATATCCCTTCTTAATAAGTCTATGCAAAGGTTTTGTTAGTTTTTGAGGCGAATACTGACACCTTTGTGCTTTATAAAGAATATTTCCATAAAAAATTGGATGTGAAATACCTTAACGTATATAAGAAGTCTGCATGTTGAGCTATATTTACGAATGATGTCCTATACCGATGATAAAATTTAGTAAACGTTTTGACTAGTTTGTGATATCGAAAACCCTGGTGTAATAATTTTTCAGTAATACATAAATTTCTCTCGTTAAAATCTAAAACATTGTTACATACACGAGCGAATCGTACAAGTTGAGATATATAAACACCGTAAGATGGTGACAAGGGAACGTCACCATTTAAAAATGGACAATTAACGATAGGAAATGAAAAATACGTCTGAACCAGTGACAACTCTACAACAGATTTATCCATCGGATCACCAGTAGTGATTGTGATACATGTCTGTGTACATTCTGTATATACAACTCGTCTAAACATCAGCCCAACAATGTTAGATCTGTAAATTTGCTTTCCCAAATTTTTTGTTCTTCCCTCGTCGGGATTCGGACTCATGCTACTGAGATATTGTGATATGATATAAACAAGTCTAAATTGAAAACTACATCCATACCTTATTACGACCTCACTACGACCATCACGTTCTCACCGCGACCCAACTACGCTTCCACTACGACTATTACACGTTTACACCACGCTGTTCAAGACCATAGTACGATTCTAGCAAGCTCTTGCCGTCCTCGTCACGCTCTTCTTACGACCTGACTGCGTTTATACTACAACCATCATTCTTACTGTCATTTTCACACCGTTGGTTTTCCTGTTTGAATGGTTTTACACTCGTATTTTGTTTTGGGCCCTTTATAGCTTGCTGTTCGGAGCCAAGTCTCCGTGTTGAAGGCCTTACCTTGGTCTATAATGGTTTACTTTTATAAATTGTTACTTGGACGGAGAGTTGTCTCATTGGCACTCATACAACATATTCCTGGATCTATTGACACATCTGTGTCATCTCTGCTATCGTTCACTAAAATATCGTCATTTGAGCTTTGCGTTGGCGTTATTACTGATAACGTAGTAAGATCGCGGTATGAACGTAGTATAATCGTCGTAAGAACGTAAGTTATAATCGCAGTAAAAGCGTGATAAGATCGTGTTGCAATTGGATAACTCGTGATATAGTCGCAGTGAGAACGTGATGAGCGTAGAAAGATCTTGATAAGCGTAGTGAGGTCGCAGAATAAGCGCGTTGAGAACGTGGTATAATCGTAGCGGGATCGTTATAGAAGCGTAATGAGGACGTAGTAGCATCTTGAAAGCAACAAAAATTTACATTTTCATGCCGCTCATACCGCCAGTGATATAGTTAAGGATGTTGCAATGATCTCAATCTTGGTTGTAGTGCAATGGAGGCAAATGCCTCTCTTTAAAAACAGCAATTATAATAGCTCTTAAAAGATGTTCTTTCAGTTGTTATTGTCAGTTCGGTTTCGGAAATTAGTGTTCGATAAATTGCTGTCGCTCTGCTGCCGTTATAGATCTTTATCATTTTATTGTATTAGATCTTTATCATTTATTGTATTAGATCTTTATCATTTTATTGTATTAGATCTTTATCATTTATTGTATTAGATCTTTATCATTTTATTGTATTAGATCTTTATCATTTATTGTATTAGATCTTTATCATTTTATTGTATTAGATCTTTATCATTTATTGTATTAGATCTTTATCATTTTATTGTATTAGATCTTTATCATTTTATTGTATTAGATCTTTATCATTTATTGTATTAGATCTTTATCATTTTATTGTATTAGATCTTTATCATTTTATTGTATTAGATCTTTATCATTTTATTGTATTAGATCTTTATCATTTTATTGTATTAGATCTTTATCATTTTATTGTATTAGATCTTTATCATTTATTGTAATAGATCTTTATCATTGTATTGTATTAGATCTTTATCATTTTATTGTATTAATATCAGCTACTTTGACTTCAAATATAAAAAAAATGCTAAAGTATTTCTGAATAACATTCCTGAGGAAATAAAAGCCAGACAAATGTAATAGTCCTAAAAAAACAGGCTCAAAATTCATGGAAGTACAGGGGCGGATCCAGCCATTTTATAAGGGGGGACCCAACCCAGATTAAAGGGGGGTTCCAACTATAATGCTCCCATTCAAATGCATTGATCGTCCAAAAAAGGGGGGTCCGGGGGCTGGATCCATCACTGATGTAGTACAAAATGTATCTTCATAACATTATAGCTAATTTCCTATTCCATAAAACGGTTTAATAATGATCCACATTTTATGTAAACATCCAGAATTGTCAACCCAAGGATGGTTGTGTTCCAAATATCTTTTTTATTCATTTATTTATTCATGTTGTATTGTACTTTTTAGTTCACCTGGCCCGAAGGGCCAAGTGAGCTTTTCCAATCACTTTGCGTCCGGCGTCCGTCGTCGTCCGTCGTCGTCCTGCGTCCGTCGTCGTTAACTTTTACAAAAATCTTCTCCTCTAAAACTACTGGGCCAAATTTAATCAAACTTGGTCACAATCATCATTGGGGTATCTAGTTTTAAAAATGTGTTCGGTGACCCGGCCAACCAACCAAGATGGCCGCCATGGCTAAAAATAAAACATAGGGGTAAAATGCGGTTTTTGGCTTATAACTCAAAAACCAAAGCATTTAGAGCAAATCTGACACAAGTAAAATTGTTTATCAGGTTAAGATCTATCTGCCCTGAAATTTTCAGATGAATTGGACAACCTGTTGTTGGGTTGCTGCCCCTGAATTGGTAATTTTTATGGAAATTTTGCTGTTTTTGGTTATTATCTTGAATGTTATTATAGATAGAGATAAACTGTAAACAGCAATAATGTTCAGCAAAGTAAGATCTACAAATAAGTCAAATGACCGAAATGGTCAGTTGACCCCTTAAGGAGTTATTGCCCTTTATAGTCAATTTTAACCCTTTTTGTAAATCTTAGTAATCTTTTACAAAAATCTTCTCCTCTGAAACTACTGGGCTAAATTAATCCAAACTTGGCCATAATCATCTTTAGGGTATGTAGTTTAAAAATGTGTCCGGTGACCCGGCCATCCAACCAAGATGGCCGCCACGGCTAAATATAGAACATAGGGGTAAAATGCAGTTTTTGGCTTATAACTCAAAAATCAAAGCATTTAGAGCAAATCTGACTTAGTTAAATTGTTTATCAGGTCAAGATCTATCTGCCCTGAAATTTTCAGATTGACCCGACAACCGGTTGTTGGGTTGCTGCCCCTAAATTGGTAATTTTAAGGAAATTTTGCCGTTTTTTGTTTTTATCTTGAATATTATTATAGATAGAGATAAACTGTAAACAGCAATAATGTACAGCAAAGTAAGACCTAAAAATAAGTTAACATGACCAAAATGGTCAATTGACCCCCTAAGGAGTTATTGTCCTTTATAGTCAATTTTTAACAATTTTCATAAAATTTGTAAATTTTTACTAACATTTTCCACTGAAAATACTTTGCCAAGATCATTATAGATAGAGATAATTGTAAGCAGCAAGAATGTTCAGTAAAGTCGGATGTACAAACACATCACCATCACCAAAACACAATTTTGTCATGAATCCATCTGCTTCCTTTGTTTAATATTCACATATACCAAGGTGAGCGACACAGGCTCTTTAGAGCCTCTAGTTTGTCTTGGCTTAAAATACTGTCTCTAGAAAGGTGCACTTGACAAAAGCATTATCACCCAAAAATGCCTGATTTCTGTTCATTTTGTGTACTATGCTTGAATGTACATCACTAACTAATAATTAATTATTCAAATGATAACACTAATTTGTTTATGTTAAAAATTTGAATTCTGTAGGATCCAGAATCCTCCTATTAAAAATTGGAATTCATATATCTACTAGAAGAAATTGGAATTCTGATAAATACTAATTAAAATCCAGTACAAATCGGAATTCCAATATCTACTAGTATAATTTGGAATTTTGATAGCTACAAATCAAAATCAAGTACAAATCGGAATTCCAATATCTACTAGTACAAACTAGAATTCTGATAAAATACTAATTAAAATCCAGTAATAATCGGAATTCCAATATCTACTAGTAGAAATCGGAATTCTGATAAATAGTAATTAAAATCCAGTACAAATCGGAATTCCAATATCTACTAGTAGAAATAGGAATTCTGATAACTACAAATCAAAATCCAGTACAAATCGAAATTACAATATCTACCAGAAGAAATTATAATTTTGATAAATACTAATTAAAATACAGTACAAATCGGAATTTCCAATGTCTACTAGTAGAAATTGGAATTCTGATAAATACTAATCAAAATCCAGTACAAATCGGAATTTCCCATATCTATTAGTAGAAATTGGAATTCTGATAAATACTAATTAAAAGCCAGTACATATCGGAATTCCAATATCTACTAGTAGAAATTGGAATTCTGATAAATACTAATTAAAATCCAGTACAAATCGGAATTTTCAATATCTACTAGTAGAAATTGGAATTCTAATAAATACTTATTAAAATCCTTTACAAATCGGAATTCCAATATCTACTAGTAGAAATTTGAATTATGAATTTCCGATATCTACTAGAAGAAATTAGAATTCTGATAAATACTAATAAAAATCCAGTACAAATCGGAATTCCAATATCTACTAGTACAAATTAGAATTCTGATAAATACTTATTAAAATCCAGTACAAATCGGAATTCCAATATCTACTAGAAGAAATTTGAATTCTGATAAATACTAATCAAAATTCAGTACAAAACGGAGTTCCAATAACTGCTAGTACAAATCGGAATTCCAATATCTACTAGTACAAATTAGAATTCTGATAAATACTAATAAAAATCCTGTACAAATCGGAATTCCAATATCTACTAGTACAAATTAGAATTCTGATAAATGCTAATTAAAATCCAGTACAAATCGGAATTCCAATATCTACTAGAAGAAATTGGAATTCCGATAAATACTAATCAAAATCCAGTACAAAACGGAGTTCCAATAATTGCTAGTACAAATCGGAATTCCAATATCCACTAGTACAAATTAGAATTCTGACAAATACTAATACAAGAGTGCACACACTGAAATGTCTCGCCTTCTTTACTAATCATTGATATTATGTTGATAGTCCAAAGTATAAAGTTTTATTACAACTGTCACATAAACGTTACATTAACCAAGATAACTAAACAAAGACCAATGAACCATGAATAGGTCAAGGTCAGATGAACCATGCCAGGCTGACATGTACAGCTAACAATGCTTCCATAAAACAAATATAGTTGACCTAATACTTATAGTTTAAGAAAAATAGACCAACACACAAAAACTTAACACTGAGCAATGAACCGTGAAAATGATGTCAAGGTCAAATAAAACCTGCGCGACTAATATATAAATCATAAAATATTTCCATACACTAAATATAGTTGACCTATGGCGTATAGTATCAGATAAAAAGACCAAAACTGAAAACTTAACTTTGACCACTGAACCATGAAAATGAGGTCAAGGTCAGATGACACCTGCCAGTTGAACATGTACACCTTACAGTCCTTCCATACAACGAATATACTAGCCCTATTGCTTATAGTATCTGAGATATGGACTTGACCACCAAAACTTAACCTTTTTCACTGAGCCATGAAATGAGGTCGAGGTCAAGTGAAAATCATCTGACAGGCATGAGGACCTTGCAAAGTACGCACATACCAAATATAGTTATCCTATTACTTATAATAAGAGAGAATTCAACATTACAAAAAATCTGAACTTTTTTTTTCAAGTGGTCACTGAACCATGAAAATGAGATCAAGGACATTGGATATGTGACTGACAGAAACTTCGTAACATGAGGCATCTATATACAAAGTATGAAGCATCCAGGTCTTCCACCTTCTAAAATATCAAGCTTTTAAGAAGTGAGCTAACACCGCCGCCGTAGCCGCCGCCGGATCACTATCCCTATGTCGAGCTTTCTGCAACAAAAGTTTCAGGCTCGACAAAAATCCAGTACAAATCGGAATTCCAATATCCACTAGTAGAAATTGGAATTCTGATGAATACTAATACAAATCCAGTACAAATCGGAATTCCAATAACTGCTAGTACAAATCGGAATTCCAATAACTACTAGTATAAATCGGAATTCCAATAACTGCTAGTACAAATCGGAATTCCAATAACTGCTAGTACAGATCAGAATTCCAATATCTACTAGTAGAATTTGTGTTATCCAGATTTGTACTAGGAGGATTCTGGATTGTACTAGATAATTACTAAAAAAGACCCAATAAAAGAAATATTTTGTTTTTCTTTATAATGAAATAAACTAATATAATCAAACTTTTTATAGTTTGTTCTTATGGTGTACTGTTACACCACTATCCCAGGTTAGAGGGAGGGTTTGGCACTAGCAACCATGTTTAACCCCGCCACATGCTGTTTGTGCCTGTCCCAAGTCAGGAGGCTGTAATTCAGTGGTTGTTGTTTGTTGCTGTATATCATATTTGTTTTTCGTTTATTATTCAGTTACTGTACACAAATCAGGCCGTTAAATAAGTTTTCTAGTTTGAATTGTTTTTCATTTTCATTTCGGGGCCTTTTATAGCTTACTATGCGGTATTGGTTTTGCTCATTGTTGAAGGCTGTACGGTGACCTATAGTTGTTAAATTGTACATCATGTGGTCTCTGGTAGAGAGTTGTCACTACATATTTTTATTTTTCTATTGTTTGAATCAAAAAGAAAAGGGATAGGGCAAATTTCATATTAATTTATTTCACAGTAGTCTTTTTCTAAAAGTCCTTCAATCTTTACCAAATTCACAGCACCATAAGCTCATATGAATTACTTTAAGGTTTTAACAACACTTGAGTGTACATGTCATGATTTCATAAAATTTGATACCTATGGGTGAATTCAAAATAAATGAGGCACAAACTGAAGTTGAAATATTTTTCTTCAGTAATTTTAGATTTTATGTTCATTGAAGATCGTAAATCCAAGAGGGAAATGAAATCAAGAAATAATTAAAAAAAAGTTTCAGCATTTTTATTAACAGGAAATAACAAAATTAGAGGCTCGCTCACCTTGGGCTATGTGAATATTAAACAAAGGACGCATATGGATTCATGACAAAATTGTGTTTTGATGATGATGATGTGTTTGTACATCTTACTTTACTGAACATTCTTGCTGCTTACAATTATCTCTATCTATAATGAACTTGGCCCAGTAGTTTCAGAGGAGAAGATTTTTGTAAAAGATTACTAAGATTTACGAAAAATGGTTAAAATTGACTATAAAGGGCAATAACTCCTAAAGGGGTCAACTGACCATTTCGGTCATGTTGACTTATGTGTAAATCTTACTTTGCTGAACATTATTGCTGTTTACAATTTATCTCTATCTATAATAATATTCAAGATAATAACCAACCAGATGCTCCACAGGGCCCAGCTTTATACGACCGCAGAGGTTGAACCCTGAACAGTTGGGGCAAGTATGGACACAACATTCAAGCTGGATGCAGCTCTAAATTTGGATTGTGATTAAATAGTTGACACAGCATAGGTTTCAGACACAGAATGAATGTGGTCTAATGAACTTAAAATATTTTTTGGCCTTTGAGCAATTCACTATGCTGTTGAAAATTAATCCTCTCAAAAAAATGTTTGAAGAAATTTTCTTTTTATTTATGAAATCTGAAATGAGAAAAATTTACCCCCCCCCCCCATTTTTTTTTTCACATCCCCCTTTCCCTTTTTCCAAAACTGATCTCAATTCAAATTTCTTATGGAGTTTGCAACAGATAACTACTCATTTAAATACATCATAAAATATAAAAAAAAATTAACCCCCCACCCCATTTTTTTTCACATCCCCCTTTCCCTTTTTCCAAAATTGATCTCAATTCAAATTCCTAATGGAGTTTGCAACAGTAACTACTCATTTAAATACATCATAAAGTATTAAAATGTAAAATAAAGTGCTTGTTATCACTGAATGGTAAAGATTGTTTTAATTTATCAGTTGGTAGTAAAAGTGAATATACATTGTATATTGTATAATACAATGATTTAAGTTGATTCAACTACTATTCTGGACAAAGAAAGATAACTCCAATTGAACATTTCTTGCTATTGCACAATTTTGTGCAATTAGATATTTCTTGCTATTGCGCAATACTGTGCAATTAAAAATATTTGCTATTGCACAATACTGTGCAATTGAAGATTTCTTGCTATTGCGCAATACTGTGCAATTGAAAATTGCTTGCTATTGCACAATACTGTGCAATTGAAGATGTCTTGCTATTGCTGAATACTGTGCAATTGAAAATTTCTTGCTATTGCACAATACTTAATATAATAATTTTGGATCCAACTTGAAAACTGGGCCCATAATCAAAAATCTAATGCATGTTTAGATTCAGCATATCAAAAAAGCCCAAGAATTCAATTTTTGTTAAAATCAAACTTAGTTCAATTTTGGACCCTTTGGACTTTAATGTAGACCAATTTGAAAACGGGACCAAAAATTAAGAATCTACATACACAGTTAGATTTGGCATATCAAAGAACCCCAATTATTCAATTTTTGATGAAATCAAACAAAGTTTAATTTTGGACCCCGATTTGGACCAAATTGAAAACTGGGCCAATAATCAAATATCTAAGGACATTTTTAGATTCAGCATATCAAAGAACCCCAAGGATTCAATTTTTGTTAAATTAAACTGAGTTTAATTTTGGACCCTTTGGACCTTAATGTAGACCAATTTGAAAACGGGACCAAAAATTAAGAATCTAAATACACAGTTAGATTCGGCATATCAAAGAACCCCAATTATTCAATTTTTGATGAAATCAAACAAAGTTCAATTTTGGACCCTTTGGGCCCCTTATTCCTAAACTGTTTGGACCAAACCTCCCAAAATCAAACCCAACCTTCCTTTTATGGTCATAAACCTTGTGTTTAAATTTCATAGATTTCTATTTACTTATACTAAAGTTATGGTGCGAAAACCAAGAATAATGCTTATTTGGGCCCCTTTTTGGCCCCTAATTCCTAAACTGTTGGGACCAAAACTCCCAAAATCAATCCCAACCTTCCTTTTGTGTTCATAAACCTTCTGTTTAAATTTCATTGATTTCTATTTACTTATACTAAAGTAATTGTACGAAAACCAAGAATAATGCTTATTTGGGCCCATTTTTGGCCCCTAATTCCTAAACTGTTGAAACCAAAACTCCCAAAATCTATCCCAACCTTCCTTTTGTGGTCATAAACCTTGTGTCAAAATTTCATAGATTTCAATTTACTTAAACTAAAGTTATAGTGCGAAAACCAAGAAAATGCTTATTTGGGCCCTTTTTGGCCCCTAATTCCTAAAATGTTGGGACCAAAACTCCCAAAATCAATCCCAACCTTCCTTTTGTGGTCATAAACCTTGTGTTAAAATTTCATAGATTTCTATTCACTTTTACTTAAGTTAGAGTGCGAAAACTAAAAGTATTCGGATGACGATGACGCAAGACGACTACGACGACGCCAACGTGATAGCAATATACGACGAAAAATTAAAATTTTTGCGGTCGTATAAAAACAGCGAAATTTCCTTAAAATTACCAATTCAGGGGCAGCAACCCAACAACGGGTTGTCCGATTCATCTGAAAATTTCAGGGCAGATAGATTTTGACCTGATAAACAATTTTATCCCATGTCAAATTTGCTCTAAATGCTTTGGTTTTTGAGTTATTAGTCAAAAACTGAATTTTACCCCTATGTTCTATATATATCAAACAAGGTACCTCAAAGATGATTGTGGCCAAGTTTGAATTAATTTGGCCCAGTAGTTTCACAGGAGAAGATTTTTGTAAAAGATAACTAAGATTTACGAAAAATGGTTAAAAATTGACTATAAAGGGCAATAACTCCTAAAGGGGTCAATTGACCATTTCGGTTATGTTGACTTATTTGTAAATCTTACTTTGATGAACATTATTGCTGTATACAGTTTATCTCTATCTATAATAATATTCAAGATAATAACCAAAAAGAGCAAAATTTCCTTAAAATTACTAATTCAGGGCCAGCAACCCAACAACGGGATGTCCGATTCATCTGAAAATTTCAGGGCAGATATATCTCGAACGGATAAACAATTTTACCCCACGTCAGATTTGCTCTAAATGCTTTGGGTTTTGAGTTATAAGACAAAAGCTGCATTTTACCCCGATGTTCTATTTTTAGCCATGGTGGCCATCTTGGTTTGATGGTCGGGTCACAGGACACATTTTTCAAACTACTAACCCAAAAGATGATTGTGGCCAAGTTTGGATTAATTTGGCCCAGTAGTTTCAGAGGAGAAGATTTTTGTAAAATATTACTAAGATTTACGAAAAATGGTTAAAAATTGACTATAAAGGGCAATAACTCCTAAAGGGATCTACTGACCATTTCAGTCATGTTGACTTATGTGTAAATCTTACTTTGCTGAACATTATTGCTGTTTACTGTTTATCTCTATCTATAATAATATTCAAGATAATAACCAAAAAGAGCGAAATTTCCTTAAAATTACTAATTCAGGGGCAGCAACCCAACAACGGGTTATCTAATTCATCTGAAAATTTCAGGGCAGATAGATCTTCACCTGTTTAACAATTCTACCACATGTCAGATTTGCTCTAAATGCTTTGGTTTTTGAGTTATAAGCCAAAAACTGCATTTTACCCCTATGTTCTATTTTTAGCCATGGCGGCCATCTTGGATGGTTGGCCGGGTCACCGGACACATTTTTTTAACTAGATACCCCAATGATGATTGTGGCCAAGTTTGGTTTAATTTGGCCCAGTAGTTTTAGAGGAGAAGATTTTTGTAAAAGTTAACGACGACGACGGACGCCGGACGCCGGACGCCAAGTGTTGAGAAAAGCTCACTTGGCCTTTTAGGCCAGGTGAGCTAAAAAGAGCAAAATTTTCTCAAAATTACCAATTCAGGGGCAGCAACCCAACAACAGGTTGACCGATTCATCTGAAAATTTCAGGGCAGATAGATCTTGACCTGATAAACATTTTTACTCCATGTCAGATTTCCTCTAAATGTTTTGGTTTTTGAGTTATAAGCCAAACACTGCATTTTACCCCTATGTTCTATTTTTAGCCGTGGCGGCCATCTTGGTTGGTTGACCGGGTCACGCCACACATTTTTTAAACTAAATACCCCAAAGATGATTGTGGCCAACTTTGGATTAATTTGGCCCATTAGTTTCAGAGGAGAAGATTTTTGTAAAAGATTACTTAAGATTTATGAAAAATAGTTAAAAATTGACTATAAAGGGCAATAACTCCTTAAGGGGTCAACTGACCATTTCGGTCATGTTGACTTATTTGTAAATCTAACTTTGCTGAACATTATTGCTGTTTACAGTTTATCTCTATCTATAATAATATTCAAGATAATAACCAAAAACGGCAAATTTTCTCAAAATTACCAATTCAGGGGCAGCAACCCAACAACAGGTTGATCGATTCATCTGAAAATTTCAGGGCAGATAGATCTTGACCTGATAAACATATTTACCCCATGTCAGATTTCCTCTAAATGATTTGGTTTTTGAGTTATAAGCCAAAAACTGCATTTTACCCCTATGTTCTATTTTTAGCCGTGGCGGCCATCTTGGTTGGTTGACCGGGTCATGCCACACATTTTTTAAACTAGATACCCAAATGATGATTGTGGCCAAGTTTGGTTCAATTTGGCCCAGTAGTTTCAGAGGAGAAGATTTTTGTAAAAGTTAACGACGACGGACGACAGACGACGACGACGACGGACGCCGGACGCAAAGTGATGGGAAAAGCTCACTTGGCCCTTCGGGCCAGGTGAGCTAAAAACGTAAAAAATTGCCAAAATATCTCAAATTAACTTCAATTTTGTTTTCAAAAAGTAGTTGAAATAGATCACTAATTGGTTCTGATCCTTAAAAATATATTTTATTTCAAATGATTAATATTCTCAAAGCAAACATATATGATCTATTAAAGGAGTAGGTCCAGTAAGACCCCTTTTTGGCCCCAAAATATAGCAGTTTTACAAAATTGTTAAAATGTAAAATTTAAGTTATTCATTGGACAGTAAAATGCTTCTGCTTCATAAATTTGGGCTGATTTTGACAATACAATGCACATATATCGGGTACTAGAACCATTAACCCAGTCAACAGACTAACAGTGGGCCAACGTTGGCAAATTGTCGGCCCGTTGGTCGACCGTTGGTGTTGGCTGCACAACATTGGCCCAACGTTGGCAAATTGTCGGTCCGTTGGTCGCAAGTTTATGTTGGCTGCACAACATTGGCACAACGTTGGCAAATTGTCGGTACGTTGGTCGCACGTTGGGGTTGGCTGCACAACATTGGCCCAACGTTGGTCTGTTGATGTAAATCCGTATTATTATCTCATGGTGGTTATAAAAAAATCGGGCAAATGTTGGCATTATGTTAGTAGCAACATAGGGCCGATATGAAATTTTGTTTATAAAAATTGATTATGAAATATTTTACGCTTTATTTCTCTTGGGAGGCGGATAATTTCGCCGATTGCTGCATGCTTTATGAAAAGTGAATGTTATACCGAAAGTGTTTATCAACTGAAATTACATTTACAACTCTATGTTGGGCCAATGCTTGGCCAACGTTGATCATATATTATCCTCCGCATGTGGAGCAGGATCTGCTTACCCTTCCGGAGCACCTGAGATCACCCCTAGTTTTTGGTGGGGTTCGTGTTGTTTATTCTTTAGTTTTCTATGTT
The DNA here is from genome assembly GCF_965363235.1 of Mytilus galloprovincialis. Lineage (NCBI taxonomy): Eukaryota > Metazoa > Mollusca > Bivalvia > Mytilida > Mytilidae > Mytilus > Mytilus galloprovincialis. The sequence goes on from NC_134844.1 coordinate 4,529,460, forward strand.
GTGTCATGTGTACTATTGTTTTTCTGTTTGTCTTTTTCATTTTTAGCCATGGCGTTGTCAGTTTGTTTTAGATTTATGAGTTTGACTGTCCCTTTGGTATCTTTCGTCCCTCCTCTATATATAAGTCAGGTAAAATTTATACTGGAATATCATTACTGTAATAAAAAAATGTATATCGTAAACATAGATTGCCTGGATAAAAGTTCAAATTTATTGCAATCATTATTTATAATAACTTTATTCATTAAACTTTGTGAAACATAATAATTTAGCAATTATATGCAGAGTGATATTTGATACAGCCAGTCTGTTAATCAAGCACATTCTGATAAGGTTGACCATATGTTAGACAAATTTCAAAGACAGTTGCTATGGTAATTAAGTTTATAAGAAATCTGAATGTAATGGGATGGTCACTTTTGTGGTTATTTCCTGTTGTGTATTTGTAAGAAAGCAGTAAAACGAAGAAAACAAATGAGAAAATCATATCATCTGAGGTTCAAAGAGAAAGAACGTAACATGTAAGTTGCAACTTTAAAAAAGTCTGATATATATATATATATATATATATACGATTTATAATAATGACAAATACAATAAAATATGAATTTTTAATCTGAGGGATGTTGTTAAAAATTAAAACATATATTAATTTCTATTATTTTATAATGTTGATCTTGAAGTTTATACGTTTCGGGAGAAATATTTTCTTGATTTTAAATCATTTCAATATCCTATTAATCATAATGAAATATTTGCCAATGAACATTAGTATCTTCAAACAAATTGTAAATTACCAATATTTTAATAGTTTTTTTTTCTAAAATCTTTAACCATGATAACGATAACATTTATGACCCTTACTGAAGTTAATAGAAAAAATCTGTCTTAAGATGTACCTTATTCCGTAATGTTTCAGAAATGTGGTATAATGATTTCTACTTCATTGAAATATAATGAATTTGTTAGTTTTATTGTATTTCTAAATCGCATGCAAACATATATACGATATATTTGTGAAACCTGATCATAAACACACTTGCATGTGTAACAGTGTATGAGATATCAAATAGAGTATTTATTTCTTAATCTTATTTAAAAAATCTTATCTAAATTCATTGCAAGAATATGTTGTTATTTGTATATAATTATACGGACTCGGCTGAATTTAGTTTTTTGTCCTCGGCAAAACTTTTAAGATTGATATTTATAAAAGAAAAAGACTATAAATTAGTGTATGCATTACTTGATGTAGCTTTTCTTTTAAATATACAATTTTACATTTTAATATAAATTTATAGGTCAGGTATTTGAGTACTACAGAAGACAAAATAAATCAGAGTGCAAAAGGAAAAAAAAGAGAACTAGGAATAATAAGAATTATTGACAACATCCTGTCTACAAAATGCATGGAAATGGAGATGGGAAAAAATGCATTCTACCATTTGATAGCCCAGAATGAATAAATTTAAGAAAGTAAGTTAACATAATAGCCATCCTTTATGCTACATCGGATTCGAATTTCACAGATATATATGCATAATATGTTTAATACTACCGTGAATGCTAGCTAGTGTATTTAGATTTGACTTTGTATTTTTTTTTCAACTAGCTTTATTTATTTACTTAGAACATTTTTTGACAAAGTTTCCTGTAACCATTTCTACACTCAAGTGTCCTGCTTAACCTACCTAGCTTGGTGAAGTCTAACTATTATTGTAAAGCATGCAATATGCTTTTTGCCTTGGCTTGTATAGGCTAGGGAAAATATTAAAAAAGAGTATTTTTTCTAACTATTGTAAAAAAAATGTTATGTGCTAGGACAACAGAAACAATGTATTTTTTTTATTTATTTTTTTTATTTTTTAGGAGGATTTAATATTTTCAAAATATATATTATATTTAATCATACCTTTGTATTTACATTATTTAAGAAAATTGGGTAACATGGATATGTTGATTGCATTCATTAAAATTTGGGTAAAATTCAGAAGTACAATTCCTGGAGAGACTGATTGGTTGTTGGTTACTGAAACATCCATTGGCAAATATTTCATACATGTTCAGGAAGATGGAGAGAAAGTGGCAAAATACAAAATTTTCGGGTAGTATTTAAGACACAACATGGTATAGTGGAAATGAAAAACGCAATAATTGCAACATGTAAAAAAGTAATAGTTTCGCCATTTTGAACTGATGTAAAAACCAGGAATGGATTTTAGTTTCCTTCATGGCTAAAAAGGTTTATAAATTGAACCAACGGAGTTCCAACGTTTGCTAACAGTTTGTATTACTACGTTGGCCTAACGTTTGCAGGGCCGTAACTACATTGAGGCAAATGAGGCAAATGCCTCATGTTAGAAATTCCCCCCAGCCCCCCACTCCAAAAAAAAAAACCTGAAACAAAAGATTGTCTTCATATCAAATTGTTTTTTCACGGAAAGTGTCTTTCAAGAAACGATATCCACTGAACTACAGGCTCCTGACTTGGGACAGACACATACATACAGAATGTGGCGGGGTTTACATGCAAGTGGGATCCCAACCCTCCCCCTAACCTAAGTCTAGAAACACTCTGGCATGTTTTTGTTTTTCCATGTTTCTATTTTCCTTTTAGTTTTCAAAGTTGATGGTCAATTGTTTGTACTTCTGTGTCCCAGGTTTGTCTTTTGTTCATTTATTGTCCTACTTTATGACTATAGTCTGAGTGTTGATTTTCATTTGTAAACGTAGTTTTGCAGTGTTGCATGTCCACCGATGTCCAGACATTGTGCGAGAAAATATTTTAAGAATATACGATGCTACTGGACACAAAAAAATGGTCCTTTCTGCATGGATAATTGATATCAAAGAATACAGTTTTTTGGTAAATAAAACTAGATAGCTGACATGGTTTGAATTAAAGTAAGGTCACCTATTACCCGGTATCAAATAATTTGAAAAAAAACCAACCACAAGGTAGTGCCATGTATGACCTTTTACATTGAAGGGTTAAACTTGTATTAAGTCGTGTTGAGAAAAACCCTTTCAGAGGACCTAATCGCACACAAAGTCAATGCATAAAAAAATATAAATGATCAATAGTCAAAGTTTTTGTTCCTGTTCTTCATCTTGATAATTGCTGGATCGTCTTCAACAATACTTTGAGAGAATCATTAATACCGTAAAACAAGGTGAAGAATTGTCGCTAGTGTAGAATAGTACTTAAAGTATAATACTGCACTGTCACTATATTTAAATCTAGATTAAAAAAAAAAAAAAAAAGCCTAAGCACAATACAAGACAAGAACAGATATATATAGACAGATCCGGTATTAATAAGTATGAGAATTACAGTTTTTGCTTTATCCTACATATCGGTCTTTTAATGTTGTATCTAGAACCTTAAAGTCTTAAATTACAGTGAATCTATGTTTTTGCTTTGGGACCAAAATATTGTCGAAAAAAAATAGCCAAAAAAAAAAGCCAAAAATTAATTAAGCCGTTTCAATGCAAGGAGAGTCTGGGAAACGCTCAGAATGCACGATTTTGCGTTATTTTTTTCAGAGCTTTTCCAAAAAAAATTCGCCTCGCTACGCTCGGCAAATATGTTTTGCCTCACTATCAAAAGAGGCTAGTTACGGCCCTGGTTTGTTCAACATCAGCAAGTATTATTCCATCATTGGACCAACGTTGGGCCAATGTGTTGTATAAAACCTTACAACGTTGTGCCAACGTTTAGCCATCACGTTGGGCCAACATAGGGCCACTTTGCATATACATTGGGCCAACGTTTAAAAACAACGTTGGGCCAATGAATGTAGATACGTTGGGCCAATGTTTTGCCAACGTACCAATGTTGTCTGGGAAGTCATGCTAAATTACTGAAATCTTCACAATTCTAGCATTTTTGTTAAATTTTAGACGGTTTTCGTGTAAAACGAAAGTGGCCGCATTCGTGTTCATCCTTAAAGCCTCGGTCACACCTTACCGGATAGCTCGAACGGACGCCTAACGGATAAAAAAAAGGTTATCCGTTGACAAAATTTTTATCCGTTGGGAGTCCGTTGGTTTACTAACGGACATGTAACGAATGCCTAACGGACACACAACGGACATTGAACGTACATGAAACGGATACGTACCGGACAGAACTGACGTCGAACGTACATCCAACGGACGAGTACCGGATAAAACGGACACCTAACGGAAGCGTAACGGATAAAACGGATGAACAAAATAATCTGAAAATTAAAGGCAATAAACCATCTAAAAATTTAAGGCAATAAACCATCTGAAAATTAAAAGCAATAAACCATCTGAAAATTAAAGGCAATAAACCACATACACGTGACCTTAAAATGATTGCATCTAGTACATGTATATATGTTATAATATTTGCTTCTGGGAAAGTGTGGTCAGTAGGACAGGTATCAAGGTCACACGTACCAAACAAATAGAACAATTTATCCGATTCTTTTTTACGTTTTTACACACGAGGGTCACTTTAGTTAACAGGTTTAGTTGATTTTATTTTGTATTGCGTCTTGTTTAGCATGATATGTGTGCAAATATAGAGCTACTCTGATTAAAAAAAAATCAAAGTAGAAGCAGTGTGGTAATTCAGTCTTATAGAGTTTAAGTTGATTTTCTGAATTTGTTTATATTATGTACCTCTGGTATGAAAACGGATAATGTGTTATACGGAACTCTTCTTCCGTACTGCATGCTACGATATTTTGCTCCAGAAGCAAGGTGTCTAAGTGTAATTGCTAACTTGAGTCCTGGTTCCAGTGGATTTCTGTAAAAGGTATTCTGCTTGGCTATGCGAGGTCCAACTTGCAATATCTCGTCGAACATCTCTGTGGGCATTCGAAGGAAGTGTACAAAGGACTGCCGATCCTCCCACCTAAGTTCGGTCATGAGTTGGTCATATAGACCAAAACTGCATCGTCTTTCAGGACTAAGCCATGGTCGTGTCCACCATCTCCTTTGTCTTCTCCTTCTTCTCCTTTCGACAGCTATAAGGTTTATATTTGCTACATTTAAGTTGAGTCTGGCCTGAATAAGAGCTGTTTGGTAGCGAAGACGTGCTCTTACTCCAAGATCCATCACGAATAATAAATATTCATGACACTCAAGAAAATCTGACATACCAATTATTGGCATTTCTAACGCGAAATTTCAATTGGCATTTGTCCGTTTTACATCCGGTAGGCATCCGTTTTATCCGTTATCCTTCCGTTAATGTCCGTTTCACATCCGTTTTATCCGTTAGGCGTCCGTTAGGCGTCCGGTAGACGTCCGTTGGTGAATTGGTCTACCGGATCTCCAACGGATGCATAACGGACACGTAACGGATACAAAACGGACGAGTACCGTACAAAACGGACGCCTAACGGACGTTCAACGGACATTTTATCCGTTGGACGTCCGTTCAAAGTTTTGAACATGCTCAAAATTTTCCACCGGACAGAACGGACGTCAACGGATAAAACGGACGCTTAACGGACATGCAACGGATATGGACGGACGCCTAACGGATAAGAACGGACGTCTAACGGACATGAACGGATTGAAAAAAAGTTATCCGTTAGGCGTCCGTTCGGGCTATCCGGTAAGGTGTGACCGAGGCTTAATATTGAAATGTAAGTTGTATTTGATGATAATACATAACATATATAAAGGTTGAGGATGAACACGGATGTGGCCACTTTCATTTTAGACAAAAACCATCTGAAAAATGACATTTTTCGGCATATTTGGTAGATTTTTCGTATTTCAGCTTGAATCGGTGCGATTTTTATGACTTAATCAGTTAAAATCTTTCACATAAACTGATTGATTCAAATAAAATAGACACTTAAGTGTTTAAAAAGTGGTCAAAATCTTTCGTCAGATGAACATGAAATTTGAGGCCAAATTCGGTCCTTACCGGACCTTCTCCTTTGCTTTTATCCATCATACATATATATAGAAACGTACCTTCATTTCACCTATTTCTGTTGCACTCCTGACACTGTTAATGTAGAACAATTATAAAATGGACTAAAACTATAAAATATTGTGTTTTGCATTCATAATTCTTTTCAAGGATGCATTCACAAAGTAATGTTTACCTTTAAGAAATGAGAAACAAAAAATATAATGAAAAATAGCAGAAATCATGTATTATCAATATTTCTTCTAATTTTCAATTTGAAAACTTAATCATATAAATAAATCAATAAAAAAATACTTTATTTAAGAAATAATTCATGTAAGCCATAGATTTGTTGGAAATTTACACATGGCCTGGGCCGTGATATTCGAATTTTATCCTGAGCGTTAGCGAGGGGTAAAATTAACGAATATCACGGCCCAGGCCATGTGTAAATTTCCAACAAATCTATGGCTTCCATGAATTATTTCGATTCTAATAGGACAAATAAGTTCATTCGAATACTGAAGCGAGAGTGGGTATGCCGTGTGTGAAGCTGTTCTTTTTTACTCCTTGTTAGATAAAGCTCAAATATTCTCATAAATCTTTAGCTTGCATTGATTATTTCGTTAATAACCGCTGGAAAAAATATGTTTAATTCTCAAACCCAATATTTCCGATTTTTAATTTACATATTTTCTCGTAAGCAACCGTCAAATCCAAAATTGACATTTCGTAACGAAGGAGCTGGCTGCCATGTTGACTCGCTAAAATCAAATGCAATAGAATAGAAAACAAAATAAAACCTTCCTCAGAATTCCATATAATACAATATTATACGAACTTCGATGGTTACAAAAAGTCTATATTTTTGTGACATTGACTAAATATTGTGTTTATACTGCAACTTAAATTAGTATATTGATAGCTTTTAAAATCGTAACATAAATATCAAGCTTGTTTTCATCCCTTAATGAACCCCTGATTTTAGAGAAAGTGTTCCATGATGAAATTGACATTGCACAAAATATAGCTGTGTTACTATATTTAGGAAATAAACAAAACTAGTTGCAATATATTAATTATGGCACCCTCAACGGAGTTGGGGTGACATATTGTTATTCTACGTTTCTTTTTTTTCTTATTATTTTTATTATTCTTCCACACATTTTGTCCATCGTGTTTCTAAGAATTGAGTGATCCAATATTGTTGGAACTATAACATAATGAGGACCCCCATTTGAAGTTGTGCACCTTGCTATGGAATGGTAAAAGATGGCCGCCGTTTCCATGGAAACAGCACAAATGCGAAAAAAATCAAAGTGTTCCAAACTGGAAGAAACTCCACAGGAATGTTAACTGGCATGTGCTGATTTCAAGTTTGACTTTGGAATTTTCAAAATGGCTGCCGTTACCATAGAAACAGCTAAAATATCAAAAATTCTAACTCTTTCGTTATAACATCCAACTGGATGAAACTTTATGAAAATGTTCTCCAGTATGCCAAGATGTCGAGACAATATTTGGATAGTTCAAAATGGCCGCCGTTGTCATGGAAACTGGGCCCAAGTTTTGCATTGACCCTATGGAAAAATGCATAAAATCAGCATTTTTTCAGAGAGTAGTGCACCAAAGTAAATGAAACTGTATTGATATATAACATGACATGTGGCAAAGAGATGTACGCTTTTAGAATTTTGGAATTATCTACTGTAACCATGGTTGCAGCACAAATGTTTAAAATTTCCAAAAAAATCAAAAATCTGCAAACTGGATGAAACTTTACAGGAATAGTAACTGACATGTGCGGAGTTGCATTTTGAAGTTGGAATTTCCAAAATGGCTGCCGTAACCATGGAAACAGCAAAATTTTCCAAAATTTCAAAATGCTCCAAACTTAATGAAATTTTACAAAAATGATGACTTGCATGTGTAGATGCACTCTTTGACTTTGAAATTTTCAAAATGCCTGCCGCTCGCCTGGCAATGGGGGGACGAGGGTGCCATCCGTTATTGCTAGCAATTACAAATCTAGTTCTTTTTATTATGCATCCGAATAAGAATAAAAGTTCTTTTCTCTTTTGTTTTATTACAATTTCTAATACAATAAAATTGGCAAAGCGTTTGCAAAGTAGGTTCAAATACATGTGGATTTACGTGCGAGGTATATTGTAACATCCATTATCGCTATTTTGTGCATTTTTCTTTTGATCTTTTTTTGTGATAATTTTCATATCATGCTTCTCGCTTGAGATGGAAAATTATCGCTAGAAACTAAGGAGACCACGTGGCGTTGCTAACGAAATTGACATGAAATTGACAACGTCGTCATAGGTAAAATAGCGATAAACAGATTATCATTGGTCATCTCAACTCGATTGCTTTTCTCACTTTCGCTGTACCAGCTCAAGCGAGAAAATCAATCTCGTTGAGATGATCAACGATAATCTATAATTATCGCTATTTTGTGCATTTTTCCTTTGATCTTTTTTTGTGATAATTTTCATATCATGCTACTCGCTTGAGATGGAAAATTATCGCTAGAAACTAAGCATGCACGTGGCGTTGCTAAATGAAATTGACATGAAATTGACAACGTCGTCATAGGTAAAATAGCGATAAAAAGATTATCATTGTTCATCTCAACTCGATTGCCTTTCTCGCTTTCGCCGTCCCGGCTCAAGCGAGAAAATCAATCTCGTTGAGATGATCACCGATAATCTATAATTATAATATGTATATCTCTGAGTCTGCGCTGAGTATAGATATATCGAGAATTTTCACACAGTGTTGTTTACAAAGCGAAAGAAGCACGTCATATTAGAATGTTTGTTTAAACACCTCTCCTAATGGCATGAATGGTAAGGATTAAAGCATTGACAATAATTTACATATAAAAGTACTTATTAATAATAAATATCAAAGCTAAATAATTGTATTATAAAAGAGTTGCACTCCTGACATAGAATAAGTTAGCCCTATTGGAAAATAAAATCTTTTTCTGTCATCTTTTTTACAGGAATCTAGTCTCATATACTGCTTCTCCAGAAAAATAAAGCAAAAGTGTATATTGAAGTGATTATTTTTCTGTCAATAGTCAACATGTTGCACTCCTGACCATGTAGGGTGTGCTCATTAAATTGGCTCTCACAAATTAAATGTGAGTTCCAGCATTGAAATATTTGTTTGATTGGACAGATGAGATATTGTTTTAAAAGTTTAAATGTCTTTTATACATACATTGCCGTCCTTGAATTAATCAAAGAGCTGAAAGCTCTGAAGAAAAATGACGCCACTGTCTCTAATATTGGGATAGTTTTTATGCAAGTCTTGATTTTCACATACCGTAATTAGTTTAACAATTCAACATGTCTCGTAAGCATATAATTGATATTCGTATATGTGTGTGTGTGTGTGAAGTGAAGGTGACAACTGGCTGTTTTTTAAGACAAATGAATAGGTCAAGACGACCTGAATTGTACAAATAAATACCGTAGAAAGGCTTGTATATTTCTCACTGGTACATAGTCTGAATCCGGGTCCGTTCGCGCCCACTCATGTTCGCCCCTTTCACTTTCACACCCTACATGTTCGCACCCAATCTTAATTGGTTTTGTGTTTAATAACTCTGTAAGCAAGTATTTTCTTATAAGTATAATTGTTGTCATTGTCTCAAAATAAAGTGAGACAGCATTTTTTTTTGTGTTGAATAAATCTTAATCATGTTTTAGATAGCGTATTGTTAAAAATTATAATAATCCTTTCTAAATAAAGTGGTATTTTGTCAACGTTTTATTTTGTGTTGAATAACTCTTAATCATGTTTTGGTTAGTGTATTGCTTTAACTTTGTTTCATTGACTTCTTTCAAAATGAAGTGAGATTCTGACTATGTTTTTTTCTGTGTGTTGAATAGATTTTATCATGTTTTGGTTATAATAGTGGATTGCTATATTTTGGTTCCTATATTTTATTGTTTCGTTGTTTCAGATCAAAGGGACCAAGCTGTTAAAAACAATTATCTTTTGTGTTTTTCCTTTAAAATCTTCAATGTTTTACTCATACCAAGCTATAAATACATTCAGTATTTACACCAAAGCACTTTAAAACAACAATCATGATTTTCCAATTATTCAACTTGAATTTGAATTATAATTGAGCGCGAATGAGTAGAGTGCGAACGGACCTTGGGTGCAAACGTGCGAGGTGCGAACCTGCAAGGTGCGAAAGTGTATTGGGCGCGAACAGACCTGATACCACAAAATATTAAGTAAATAATCTTTTTGTTACTGTTATCAAAGGTCTAATGAAACTCAGGTAATTTCAAACATTTGTCAAAGAATTCTAGTCAAACCTGGTTAAATTGGCACCTGGACAAATCAGCACCTGGTTAAATCGACACCTGATATAGTCAATTCGTCACCCTTGTTAAATATAAATTTTAACAGTATTTTAAGCAAAAAGAGTAAAAATAAGTAAGGGGTTGCCAGAATTTTTTTCAGTATTTAAGCAAAAAGAGTTAAATACTAACTTTCACATTTTTGGGTGTTCATGTACATTTTGTATATATTTATTTTTCTCAACTTAATGACTTTTTTGGTGTATTTTTAATGATATATATATGAGTAGTCAAAATAATTATTACGTCTGGCAAGGCTTTTTAAATTTTATTCTGGGACACCTTTCTATGACCGCAAGGCTATGTTTATTTTTTTCTGGGACGCCTTCCTACGAAGCCTTCCTACGAACTTCGTAGGAAGACATCACAGAAAAAAAATAAAATAGCCTTGCCAGACGTCCTAATTATTTGGACTAATACATGAGATATTGGATATTTTTATGCATTATTCTAATATGACGTGCTTCTTTCGCTTTGTAAACAACGCCGTGTGAAAATTCTCGATATATCTATACTTAGCGCAGACTCAGAGATAAACTTAGTAATGGATGTTACAATATACCTCCCACGTAAATCCACATGTATTTGAACCTATTTGCAAACGCATTGTTGATTTAAATTTATTCTATTAGAAATTGTAATAAAACAAAAGACAAAAGAACTTTTATTCTTATTCGGATGCATAATAAAAAGAATTAATATACTGCAACTAGTTGTGTTTATTTCCTAAATATAGTGACACAGCTATATTTTGTGCAATGTCAATTTCATCATGGAACACTTTCTCCACAATCAGGGGTTCATTAAGGGATGAAAATAAGCTATTTATTTATGTTAAGATTTTATGTCACAAAAATATAAAACTATTTTGTAACCATCGAAGTTCGTATAATATTGTATTAAAATGGAATTCTGAGGTAGGTTTTATTTTATTTTCTATTCTGTTGCATTATTTGCATCTTAACTGATTTCAGCGAGTCAACATGGCAACTCGTTCGTTACGAAATGTCAATTTTGGATTTAACAGTAGCTTACGAGAAAACATGTCAATTAAAAATCGCAAATATTGGGTTTGAGAATTAAACATATTTTTTCAAGCGGTTATTAACGAACTAAACAATGCAAGCTAAAGATTTATGACAATATTTGAGCTTTATCTAACAAGGAGTAAAAAAAAGAACAGCTACACACACGGCATACCCACCCTCGCTTCAGTATTTGAATGAACTTATTTGTCCTATTAGAATCGAAATAATTCATGGAAGCCATAGATTTGTTGGAAATTTACACATGGCCTGGGCCGTGATATTCGAATTTTATCCTGAGCGTTACTTTTCGCTCAGGATAAAATAGGAAGTTTCAAAAGCACGTGTAAAAGAAGAAATTAACCGGTGAGAGTGGAAATCCGTACATAACAGATATCACTATAGTACGACTTTGAAAGCAAAACAGTTCCATCCTTTTGTAAACCAGTTTTTAATATACCTATCACATTAATGTTTGAAGGGTCTTAAGCTTATTTAAACCATAAAAGTCGGTATGAAACACCAAAACGGAATGAACAATAACCGATTACGTTTTGTAGTTTACAAATTCTAAACTGGTTCCCGTCAAGGGAAAACGGTACTATATTCTGCCATAGGCGACAATGTTAACATTTTCTAAATTTACCACTTTTTAAGATAAAAACCTGGATAAAACAGTTATATGTTGTGTTAGTACTTTATTATTCTGTTTTAAAAATTAAAGCCAAATAGTATCATGACCAACTTCCAACGGAGCTTGTTTATGTTATCCATGCCTACCGTCATTTTGCACCAAATTTATGAATTTTTGCAAGTCTTTTCGAATAATTCTCTAGATAATATTTCAATAGGTTTTAAAATTTATAGTGTAAATATACACACTGCAGTTATTCATAGATAAATCAAAAATATATTGTACCCTTACATCCAAACACAGCGCTCCTAATTTGACTTCCTTCACCTGCCTTGGGTACACAAAAGGCCAACCTAATGCTGGGAAAATTTAATACTACCGTTTTAATAAAGATATAAAGAATTCTTATGACATTATTAATGCAATACTGGGCTATTGTGAAAACCTTGGCTACAATAAATACTTGTATGTCCCCATCACTTAAAGAACCATAGACAATTTTATGTCCCCACCCCTACATGCTGGTTTACCTCATTCTCTACTTCTTTCAGAAAAGCCTTAATAAACAACATGTATCCAATCATATCTTATCTTATTTAAAAAGAATGATAAATAGTTCCATTTAAACAGATAAAATGGACAGTTCCATTCAATTTGTATTCATTTAATCAAAAATTTACAACAAATGCACAAATTCAAGATTTTTCATACTAATCTCCATTCCATGCTTTAGTATATGCCATATTGTGGGTAAAAATTTCAGAGCTTGTTATAAAATCTATTATTCTGTCTTGAGATGATGAAAACAAAGATATCAGACACTTAAACATTAAATATGCAAACTACTCAGCTGTAAAGTTGCTTTTGTTGCCTGTATTAATCAATGAAAAAGCTGAATTATGTCCCTTGGGAGTATTAATTTCCAACAAAAGTCCTTTCAAACAGTAGGAAATGAAAAATTATTTATGTCTGATATAATAAAAGAAAGAAACTACAAAATGAAGCACTTTTGAAATATTTGCTGCATGAATTATCAAGAATGTGAACAATTCTTTACACAGGAGAGTATAAATTCTATGTAAATTTAGCCTCAAGTGGGCCTCTTTTTTCTTAGATGAACAATTCTAACCCCGAAAATGCTTCCAATGTGACCAAATATTGCCTAATTCCATAAACAGTACAAACTAAACCAGACAATTTCCCATTTTAATAGATTATGTTTACAGAAATACCAAAGTTATACATTTAGGGAATTACGCAGCAAAAAAGGCAAACATTTCAGTAAAAAATATTTGTCGCGACTTGAATTCTGGTGTTTCCAATTGAAAAAATCATTGCGAAAGGTGAAATCAAATACAAAAGAACTATAATATGGTGCATTTTACACAATATAGTTAATATTGACATCCTAGAATTAAGTTTTATATCATTACCAATCAATTTGACCTATCATGATGACTCAGCACTTTTCTCAACACAGTATTGTTCTCAGTGAAAAATTTCTATTCTTTGTGATAAAAATCAAATGTACTAATCAAAAGCTTCAAAATAGTATAAAAGAATTGAAGTTTGAGTGACTTTGATTTCCCTTGCTATCTTCAGTATAGGGAAAACAGTACTATTTATTCTGCCATAGGCGACAATGTTAACATTTTCTAAATTTACCACTTTTTAAGATAAAAACCTGGATAAAACAGTTATATGTTATGTTAGTACTTTATTATTCTGTTTTAAAAATTAAAGCCAAATAGTATCATGACCAACTTCCAACGGAGCTGGTTTATGTTATCCATACCTACCGTCATTTTGCACCAAATTTATGAATTTTTGCAAGTCTTTTCGAATAATTCTCTAGATAATATTTCAATAGGTATTAAAATTTATAGTGTAAATATACACACTGCAGTTATTCATAGATAAATCAAAAATATATTGTACCCTTACATCCAATCACAGCGCTCCTAATTTGACTTCCTTCACCTGCCTTGGGTACACAAAAGGCCAACCTAATGCTGGGAAAATTTAATACTACCGTTTTCCCTCAAACTACAACACTTGTTCGAGTGTAGTGGAATACAAGCAGAAACCAGTTAGTTTGTAAACTGGTTCCTGGCTGATTACTACACAATCCCAAGTCAAAGTGAACTGCTAATTTTAGCAGTTATTTAGCTGTTTTTTACCATTCCAACATATTTATAGCAGTCATTTAGCTGTTTACAGCAGTTACCCAAATAGTAGTTACACGAACTGCTGTACTTTGCCATTCTTTAGCATTCCTATTAGCAGTCACTTGGCAGTTCACAACAGTTACACAAATTGCATTTACACGACTGCTGTAGTTTACCATTCCTTAGCATTCCCATCAGCAGTCCACATTTAGACAGCTATCATGTGTATATCGATATATGAATCTTATAGAAAGTTTTAGCAGTTAATGATTAACCCGTATATTTTCTTGTAGAATTTACCAGTAAGTTAGTTGCCTTAGCAGTACATAAATGCAATTTTTATTTTTTCATTTCAATGACCAATGAAGTTCTAAAAAGAACAAAGACAATTAATACATCATGTTTATATACTATATATATTTTATTTTTATCTTAATACATTCATTGAAGATTGCATTTGTATTAACATGATTAAGAATAAGATATTGATGACTGAATGAACTGAATTTAAATATAAGAACATTATAAAGTATATTATAATTCCCTTAAGCATGGTTTCAAAAATATCAAATCTATGCAGATCATGGTGACCTTTAAACTTTGTACAGATCAATCTAGAAATGATCAATTTCCACATTTATTTAAAAAAAAAAAAGACAAATTGAAAACACCAGGTTGAAAGGAAATAATAACTTTTTCATTTTAATTAACCACAATATTGTCAATTATTGTTCGTAGTAATTTGTATAAATTTGACAAAGAAAAAATTTATAAATACAAATAGATAATAAATGAAGTACATGTAATGTTGTTAAATGTCATGACAGTATACATATACTTTCATGTACAATGTTAATGTATAAATATGGATTTCCTACATGTATCATGTGTATTACTGACTTAAAAAAATTTAATTTTGAAATAACATTACTCAAAACTGCATCACGAACAAAAATTAGATTTGAGCACAAAAATGAAATTGTTTTGGGTTGTTTTTAGAATAAATAGAGTAAAAATATGTCATGTATGATTGCATGATTGCTATTCATTATGTTCATGTACAGTATATGAATGATATATAGCTAATCCTTTTCATGTTTGTTTGGAAATTCTGAAACATATGTTATATCTCCTGAGACAATAATGTTACAAACTTTCAGTATTTTTAATAAAGGCACTGCAGAAATCTCAATATACTGTGGTGTCACTTCATGTGAGGATTGTTGATGTGAATAGACTGAGATACATTCAAAAGGATAAATTAATGCAAAGTTATGTGAAGTACAAGAATTAACTTCTGTATTCTGAATGAATGTTTTAACACTACCATATTTTTCGACTCCTGAAAAGTCTTTAAACTTTACTATGCTCTGATTGCGCTTCAATAAACGTCCGTATTCAGAACCATATACAGGACATGACAACTTTACAAAAAAAACCTTATTATATCCAACCACTGAAACATCCAGAAATGGCAAAATCTTAGAAACAGCACAGTACTCTTCTCCATTCAAAATCTTTTTAAATGTTTGACCTAATTGATATATTCCTTCTTCAATGCAAACATTCTGGTACATATAGTTTGGTCGAAGAATGCTATTTATTAATACAGAATCCTCAGAATCTTCAACATATAATTCCTGCAATGTTGGTATAGCTTGCATCATTGTAATTGCATTTATCACCTGCGTTTCTACACCTGTGGTTCCATGAATATTTTTTAATAAATAACCATTTAAGTCTTCAAAAATAAAGCAATTATTAGCAAAAAGTGGTCCATTTGCTCTTACAGAATCAGTTATGTGCAGTAATTGATGGCAGTTCATTGTTAAATTTCTTTCAGGGTAGAAACTTGTAAAAAGTTCAACAAAC